>NW_016159514.1:46311-55190 GCF_001687245.7 Rhagoletis zephyria
AAAGATCCCTTCCTTGCCCACCCTGGCATTGAAGCCGCCAAGCACGATTTTGATATCGTACGTACGTGCGCTCCAAGCGCTGATAGAAGAGATCCTTGGATGACTCATCCTTCTCTTCCGTCGGGGCATGGGCGCAGATGAGCGAGATGTTGAAGAATCTCGCTTTGATGCGGATTGTGGCTAGACGCTCGTCCACCGNGCATTTCTTGGATGGCGGTGATGTCAGCTTTTGTCCTTACGAGGACATCAACCAGCCGGGCAGAGGCACCTTGCCCATTAAGGGTCCGGACATTCCAGGTGCATGCACTCAAATCGTAGTCCTTTATACGTTTGCCGTGGTCGTCATCATAAGGGGGGGTCTCATCCGAGGCTTTGCCTAGCTTCTTCACTGGAAGTGGTTTTTACGAGGTGGGTCCCAAGCCCATCGCACAACCCATTGCTGGGACGGGGGTGGTTTCGCAACCAAATACACGTTTATATAGCGAGCCGCTTGCTCCAAGCAGACACCCGCTTGCAGCCGCACCTACTGGTGAACAGATGCTGCAGACTTCAGTGAGCCCTTAAACCGAATAAGTCAGAGTGGCCCCACCGAAGCTCCCATTTTATTTGATTACCATTTAAATAATCATGACTTGGCTCGTAATTATGAGTTAAAAGATCTGGGCGTTATATTTAGTTAAAATTGCCGCTTCAATAATCACTACGATTATATGATCGCTAAAGCGAAATCTATGGTTGGCTTTATCAAAAAAAAAACAGTCAGGAATTTAAGGACCCTATCACCATTAAGGCGCTTTATACATCAATGGTTCGTAGTGTCATCGAATACTGTTCTATCGTTTGGAATCCATCTTACTGTAGTCACTCAAATCGAACAGAACGGATCCAACGATCCATAACTAAATATGCAATTAAAAAAATGAAGTGGACTAGTGACCTTCCACCTTTTGAGGCCATAAGAAAACTGCTAGGGTTACAGTCCCTATGCGATAGGCGAATATCCAACTTCATTTTGTTTGTCTTTCAAATATTATCCGGTAAGATAATAGGATAGGATAGATAGGATCTTCAGATCCTGTAATAAGGACCTGCCAACTCATAATTGGTAGGGAAGATAGAGGAGCCAGTAGAGAATAGAAGGCAGGTGTTGCTGATCCTCAACGCCGAATCGCTAGCCCCACTGGCGCAAAAGGATTGGGTGGTGAGATCGAAGAGGTGGACGTGGATGTCACGATGGTGGAGGTAAAACGGACAGATTCTGATGAAGCTGATCCAGATCAACCTCCACCACTCTAAACTCGCGTCTGCGAACCTTGAGGTCCGCCTGGCTGCCGGTGGACTCGACGATGCCCTCATCCAGGAACCGTGGATACACGGCAATAAAATCTGCGGACTTGGGATGAAGGACTTTAAGCTTATTGCCGCACAAAATGCAGGTAAGACTCGAGCTTGCATATTAGCAAGGAACAACTTAAACATCTTCCTGCTCCCACAGCTTAGTGACGGCGATCTGGTAGTGGCAAGCATTGAGCTGGACAAAACCAGCTTTTGCGTAGCCTCTGCCTACATTGCCCATGACAAGGACGTGCCACCAGATGGGTTTCGGACCTTGGCCGAGGAAGCAGCCTTCAAGAACAAACCACTGGTTGCCTCCTGCGACGCTAATGCCCACAACTTGATGTGGGGGAGTACGGACACGAATGCTAGAGGTGAGTCGTTACTAGACTTCATTCTAGGGAACAAACTTAGTGTCTTGAATTTAGGCTCAGAGCCGACCTTTATAACAAAGAGTAGAGAGGAAGTTTTGGACATAACTCTGGCTTCAGACATGTTTGCCCATAAAATCAAGAGATGGAGAGTACTGAATGAAAAATCTTATTCTGACCATCGTTATATTAAATTCGAAATAGATCTTAAGACCCCCCAAGTAAGGGAGTTCAGAAATGTTAGAAATACCGACTGGGGGGTTTACAATAATATATTAAGGACTTTACTGCCAAAGATACCTCCCCGAGACCCCGCCACGCAGGTGGAGCTGGAGGGGTTGGTTAATCAGGTTACTAAAGCCATGAATAGTTCTTTGTCAGCCGGGTGCCCGGTTGTTCGATACAGGGGAAAAAGCAAACCACCTTGGTGGTCGAAACAATTATCCTTGTTACGTGAATCTAATAGGTCAATGTTCAACAAGGCCAAAGCCACGAGAGCAGCAGAGGACTGGGAAGCCTACAAGGCTGATCTGAAAGTATACAAAAAAGCAGTTAGAAATGCGAAACGTAAATCCTGGCAAAGTTACTGCAAGGGAATTGAGGAAACCACGGAAGCGGCCAGATTAAGAAGAATTCTTGCAAAGTCGCCATGCAACCTTGGCTATCTCAAGGGTCAAGGGAACTCATGGACTACGACGAGCGAGGAATCTTTAGGTCTCCTCCTGGACACACACTTCCCTGGAAATAAGCCGGTGGAACCTAATGACCCCCAGAATGAAGGGGGGCTATCTGATCTGGGAAACCGACTGATTACAAACGAAAAAATTGAATGGGCTATTAAGACTTTTGGTCCTTACAAGTCACCGGGACTTGATGGAATACACCCGGTAGAGCTACAGCAATCACGGGGTACTATCTCTCCGTTCATTGTGGTTATTATAAGAAGCTGTCTTAACATGGGCTACATCCCGCTAGGCTGGAGAGAGACAAAAGTCTCATTTATACCCAAGGCGGGCAGGTCCTCTCATACCAACCCTAAGGACTTCAGACCCATCAGTCTTACGTCTTTCCTTCTCAAAATTTTAGAGAGGATAGTGGATGATTATGTACGGGGCGTGATACCAACAAGTAGGCTCTCCCCAGCGCAGCATGCCTATACGAAAGGCAAATCCACGGAAACCGCCTTGCACTCGCTCGTTGGGTTGGTGGAAAAAAGTTTATTCGACAAAGAGTACGCTCTGGTTGCCTTTGTAGACATAGAAGGCGCCTTCAACAATATTAACGCAAGCGCCATAACGGGTGCCTTAGAAGAGCTTGGAGTTGACCAGAATGTGGCGGTGCTGATCGAGTCTATACTTGTCAGCAGGACGGTAACCGCTAAGCTCGGCAACACCACAATAAGCAGAAAGGTCTGTAGAGGCACTCCCCAGGGAGGGGTTCTCTCCCCTCTTCTCTGGAATCTGGCGGTGAACTCTCTGCTGGTGGCACTAGAGAGGGGGGGTTGCCATGTCACAGCATATGCTGACGATCTGGCAATTGCCGTCAAAGGCAAATACCCAAATACCCTAATGGAGATTCTGCGCTCTAACATGGCCACGCTTAGGAACTGGACAGAGAGTAGGGGACTCGGAGTAAACCCCGAGAAAACCGAAGCAATTCTCTTCACAAGGAAACACAGGCCTCCCATGGTCTCCCCGCTAATCTTTTTGGGTGTGGAGATATCCTTGAAGGAGAATGTTAAGTATCTAGGACTCATATTAGACAGGAAACTAACGTGGAAACCTAATATAGAGGAAAGAGTAAGGAAGGCCAACGTTGCATTATACACATGCAAAAAAGCGGTCGGAATCAAGTGGGGGTTAACACCTCGTATTACACACTGGCTATACACCTCGGTGGTCAGGCCAATACTCTTATATGGAATACTTGTATGGTGGCCAGCAACTCAAAAGGCAAGTTACCTAAAACTATTGAGTAAGGTCCAAAGAACAGCGTTTCTATGCATTTCGGGTGCCTTAAGGACCACCCCAAATAAGGCGCTGGAGGTGATTACCAATTTACCCGCAATAAACCTGGTGGGAAAATACGCGGCCGCCGATTCAGCGCTCAAACTAAGAAGTATGGTGCTATGGAAGGATCGGCGGTTTGGTCACGCTTCCATACTTCACACTCTGGGTAGTTACAACCAAGAAGTCGACTACTCCGCTCCCAAACCAATCTTCAATAGGCTCTTTAAGACGAGCATCCCGTCTAGAGGAGAATGGCAAACGCCAAGACCATGGAGACGGGGGGAATTGAATTTTTACACAGATGGATCCAAGCTAGACAATAGGGTTGGCTACGGAGTTTTCTCTAAGGAACTAGGACTGGAACTATCCGTCCGAATTCCGGACCACTGCAGTGTCTATCAGGCAGAAGTTTTAGCCATAAAAGAGGTGGCTGTGTACCTTAGTACACATGCCGTAACGAAGACTACGATTAATATTTTCTCGGACAGCCAGGCGGCCATTAAATCAATGAACATGGTAATGCTGAGGTCGAAGGTTGCGCAGGAATGCCTCGCAGCTCTAAACGATATTAGCACCGTGTTCAAGGTCAGCCTCATATGGGTTCCGGGACACAGAGATATTGAAGGAAACTGCAGGGCTGATGAGCTAGCCAGGAAAGGTACGAATCTACCCCTATGTGAAAACAGGGGCACTATTGGGATACCCATGGCAACCTGCAAATTAGAACTTCGAAATAGCATGATCCAAGAGGCCAACAGGTCATGGCTAGAGGAGGGCACATGTAGAACAACCAGGCTGCTTTGGCCGCAAATAGAAAAGAAAAAGACGAAAGAGTTGCTGTGCCTCTCAAGAGAGGACATTGCGAAGGTCACGGCTTGTGTAACCGGTCACTGGCTATTTGGCAGGCACTCTTCAAGACTAGGAATTTTCTCCCACGAATATTGCAGAAGTTGCAGAGATGAGGAAGAGGAAGAAACCGTAGAGCACTTCTTCTGCAGCTGCCCAGCTTTGGCCAAGAGGAGAGCAAGCTTTTTAGGCAGGCCCTTCTTTAGCTCTCTTACGGAACTATCACGCGTAGGAATAAAACCGATTCTACGCTTTATAAGAGCCTCAAATTGGTTCTCTGAAGAATAGTCACCGAGGTTCCCGTGTTCTGCAGTGGTACCACAATGGACCTTCAAAAGGTCTAAGTGAGTTGGTAAATTGAACCGACTGCCACATCAACCTAACTTAAGCTAAGATAAACTGTTCTGAACTTTCAAACTATTTTCCTTTATATGAAACGCCCATTAATCTGCGTAGTAACAGATTTTTGGTTGATAGGACCCACAAGGCAAACTATATAATTAATGAACCAATTAATAGGTGTATACGATTATGTAATAGTTTTAAAGGAATGTTACATTTTAATGTTAATGAGTCAGAATTAAGATTAAGGCTATTTGTATTATTTCACTAAACTTGTACACCTAAGTTTAACTTGCAAGTGCAGTCTGTAAGAAACCAATGTTTTCGGTAAACTGAAATAAATAAATAAATAAAATAAAAATAAAATACGCCGCTATGTCTGAATTTCGCATCCCCTCAAAACTCATACGTCTGTGTAAAATGACTTTGAGCAATAACACCAGCTCTGTCAGAATTGGGAAAGACCTCTCTCCGAGCCGTTCGCCACAAAACGGGGTGTCAGACAGGCGACTCGCTTTCATGCGACTTCTTTAATCTGATGTTGGAGAAGATAATAAGAGCTGCAGAACTGAACCGCTCAGGAACAATTTACTACAAGAGCGTGCAATTGCTGGCTTATGCCGATGACATCGACATCATCGGTAACAAAAACCGCGAAGTCTGTTCTGCCTTTTCCAAGTTGGATAGGGAAGCAAAGCGCATGGGTCTGGTGGTAAACGAGGACAAGACGAAGTATCTCCTGTCATCAAACAAACAGTCAGCACATTCGCGCCTTGGCACCCACGTCACTGTTGACAGTTACAATTTCGAGAAAGTAGAGAATTTCGTTTACTTGGGAACCAGCATTAACACCGATAATAATGTCAGGATTGAAATTGAACGTAGAATCACTCTTGCCAACAAGTGCTACTTTGGACTGAGTAGGCAATTCAGGAGTAAAGTCCTCTCTCGACGTACGAAAACCACGCTCTATAAGTCACTCATCATGCCCGTGCTGGTATATGGCGCAGAAGTATGGACAATGACAACATCCGATGAGGCGGCGCTTGGAGTGTTTGAGAGAAAGATATTGCGGAAGATTTACGGGCCTCTACGCGTTGACGATAGCGAGTACCGCAGACGATGGAACGATGAGCTATATAAGCTTTAAAACGACGCGGACATAGTGCAGCGAATTAAAATACAGCGGCTCTGCTGGCTTGGCCATGTCGTTCGCATGGACACCGACGCTCCAGCTCTGAAAGTATTCAACTCGGAACCCGCTGGTGGTAGCAGAGGAAGAGGGGGGGCCCCACTGCTATGNCTCCAGCTCTGAAAGTATTCAACTCGGAACCCGCTGGTGGTAGCAGAGGAAGGGGGGGGCCCCACTGCTATGGACAGATCAGGTGGAGAAGGACTTGGCTTCACTTGGCATTTCCAATTGGCGTCAGTTGGCACAGAGAAGAAACTACTGGCGTGCTTTGCTGAACTCGGCCAAAATCGCTTAGGCGGTTACTGCGCCAAAAAAGAAGAAGAAGAAGAACGTTCTACTTAGCAAAAACAAACCTTTTTGTTACGTCTGCAGATTTTTTTTGGGTGTATCGATGAGCTTTGCTGCATTCAACACATGCTCAAAATGTGATTGTGTAATTGTGGCCGACACTGCACTACAGCGTTGGAAAATCGGAATTCGGCTAGACAGAGGCAAGATTCCCATAAAAAACAGGGCTAAATTACTTTACCATATCAATTTTTATTTGAACATAGTTATGTACATATGTATGCATGTATTGAAATCTAATTGGATTGATTGAATGTTGATCTGTTGAACTAACATTGTTGAGTTTTGTTTTGTGCAGAATTTGCATGAAGCGAAACAGACATTTCTTTGTGTTATTTATTCTGCATGCTACGATGTAAGATTAGGTTTCTGCTGCCCAGCGGCAACTTTTTTTTACGAACTTCATCTTTCTTTTATGAAATAAAGGAAAAGCTGAAGATCAATGTATGTATGTATCAGAGCTGTAAAATGATTGAATCAGTAGGATCTGCATTCACTTGGCACTCGTTTCAAAATTTTGATTGTTTGGTTGTATAAAAAAAAACCTCATTCCGGAGTGGCTTAAATAATTTTGAAACAAAAACAAACGTAATGTGTTATTGAATGCCTGAAGCTGGCAAAGGTTCTTTTTTTATTTTTGCGCTGTGCTAGCTGAGTATAAAAAGAGAAGAGAATAGAGAGAAATATGTATGTGGTTTGTCGATGCTCTCTAAACACAAACGCATCAAAGGCAAACGGTCTAGCAATGCGTTGTATTTTTGATCAACTTTATACTTTAATTAAACATACTTGTTATTAAAATCTCATTTTAAAAATACCACTGTGTCCTATTGTGGTAGAAATATGTCATTTTAAAACTTGAATCATAGAAATTGACCCAGTACATCGGCTGTTTTGCTCTCACGTTTTTTTGGGTTTTAATTTTATATATAGTATAGATAGTTCATTCTTTAACAAAACCTTTTTAACTTTTGTAACTTTTAGCCATTTAAAACTTGTACTTTATTCCACTAGAATTCAATGGGCTACAAAACTGCATACTCAGAATCTTTCTAGGAAATTTAATTAGAAAAGCTCGACATTTGTTGATTTTTTTAATATTGCACAAAGTTTTGAGGCAGTGTCACGCGATTGATACATTTGTACAGATTTATACATTTTCATATTGGGCTACTGGCACAACATAAAAAAATTGGGACGACAATTTTTTTTTGTAGTCACAATATTGGTACAATACAACGATCTTCTATTGAAAAATTTTAACAAATTATTTTTCGAGATTGGGTTAAAGAAAAATATTTGGGTATTCACACAATTAGGATTAAGGCATCTAGTACCGGGATTCGGGATCCCGAATCCCGGGAGTCTCGAGGCCTTTTGTGAGTCCCGAAATCCCGAGATAAAGCCCTCGGGTTCGCGCGATCCCGGGACATAATTTAATTTACGACCAAACTAAAATAAAAGAAATTCAGACATTGTAATGGCATCAAAGAATTATAAAATGCAACCCTGCAAATAATAAAATAATATATTGCAATTCTAACTCTACTATTATTCTATGTTATAATATATGTTATGTCCGAGTCATTTGAAGGTTATACTTCGACTGCTTTATTCGTAATTCAGAGACGGATATATATACATATTGTACCAAGGTAACGGAATGCATACATATGAGTAAATACATAATGTTAAATGAGGGGAATATAAAAGTATGTACTGTTTCAATAGCTGAACATCTTCAAGTGCATTAGCATAACGATTCATAACATTGCAATAACATAACATCTCTCTCCCCCCTAAATTTTAAATGTTCTTCATTGGTATGTTTACAAATAAATTCAATAACTTACACCGATATTTCTACAAGCTGCATTATTTCAAATTGCTTAAATTTAGCATAGTGTGTTTGGCTTAAAACTAAACTTTGTTGGTTGTTTTTATTGTCGTAGGCGGGTTGGTATTTTGCGTTGTCGCTGCGAACGTCGCAGTGGTTGTTGTTGTTGTGTCGTTTCAGTTGCTGGTGTCTGCTTAACTTCGGTCACATTTGGATTTGCGGCTTTTGTAACCATCCCTTCAGGCTCAGCCGTCACTGTGGGTTTCGGAATAGGTAATGCGTTGATTGATTGCCTTGAAAACGCTGGCGGATTTTCGCGTGGTGTGTTTGTCTCCGGCGTCTCTGTGTTGTTAGTTACCTGTTCTCCGTTTGCTGTTGTTGCTTGCTCACTGTGGGCTACTACTCCCGACCTCCTCACTTGATCGGCATGCCTTGTCCATATGCAACCGTCATCGAGTCTCACGTTGTAGTGTAAATCGCCTTTACACGATTCGACCACTCCGAATCGCCACTTCCTCTTTGAGAGATAATCGCGTACTGCTACTCGATCACCGCTCATCATTCGTTTTTGCGTTGGCTTCATTGCTTGATTGTTGTTT
>NW_016159514.1:57454-58886 GCF_001687245.7 Rhagoletis zephyria
AATTGTTATGTCCGAGTCATTTGAAGGTTATACTTCGACTGCTTTATTCGTAATTCAGAGACGGATATATATACATATTGTACCAAGGTAACGGAATGCATACATATGAGTAAATACATAATGTTAAATGAGGGGAATATAAAAGTATGTACTGTTTCAATAGCTGAACATCTTCAAGTGCATTAGCATAACGATTCATAACATTGCAATAACATAACAATATATATAACATATATGAGGCATTCTTTTTCATATCGGACACCAAATTTGGTATCTTAACTATTGGTATTTTAATAGTTCTTGAAAAACTCCCATTTTTTGGAACATGTTTTTTATAGAGAATTAAACAAGGATTACGATGGTATTCACTATGTTAATCAACTTAAAAAAGTTCAACTGTTAATAGCTAAGTTAACTTTAGGACAATCATAGCCATCATGTAGGAATGTTTAGTCCGTTTTATTATCTTCAAAACGACGTTAAGATGAAGTCTCTACGATGAGTAGAGCCTGAGATATAACGATTTGAAGAGGTACATGAATGGTCAGAATCACGAAAAAATTCGAACTTTGACATATCATATCTCCGAATAAAAAAAGAAAAAAAATCCCCGAATACGTGTTAGCTTATTTCATGTATAGAACCCATGAACCAATTAGAACAGATCTGACCGGTTGAGAAGCAGCCATTTGTAATAACAATTGAGTAAAAAGTGTGTGACGTTCGTAATTTTGAAGCTTGCTATTTCGGTTTTGTTTGTATCGTGCCAAACTTTAGGGGAAGGTAGGTGGGGGGGTGAGCTCACTGATAAACAAAAAATTTTCAGGTAAAAGTGTCACCGTTTTTGAAATATTTACATTTTTTCGAATTTAAAAAAAATCGCGCCTTTTCATGTGTTTTCTTTAACTGCAACTACAAACCAGGCAATACTTAGTAAATTTTTTATGTAAAATACTTCGAGATAGTTGCCTCTCCATACTCAAATGCAATGTAGTTAAAATATATTAAGGAACCATCATAAAATTATGACTATTTCTGGATTTTTAACTTTTTGATATTTTCTTCCCCAACTTTGACTATCTGGGGTGAAAAAAAATGTACTGAGCTATAACTTTACATTACATAAAAAAATTGCTCATTTAATAAAGATTTCAGAAAGGTGCAACTCTTACTGTTTCGAATAGAAAAAAAAGTTATAGCCGTTTTTGTGGGTAAAGGACTGGGACACGCTAGAATGTATTTAATAGATTGAAATTGAATTTCCTCTTGTTACCGCCAAATGACATGTTAAATAGTAAAAAGGTACATAATTACTTGCTTCTGACATTATTTTATGTTACTTACCGGAATTCGGACTAGAGTCTATAACAAGGGCTATATCTATCAATATTTTGTGTGAAGGATGGGTTCACGTGAAATAAGATATACATGA
>NW_016159514.1:59034-72165 GCF_001687245.7 Rhagoletis zephyria
TATTTTAACTACATTGCATTTGAGTATGGAGAGGCAACTATCTGGAAGTATTTTACATAAAAAATTTACTAAGTATTGCCCGGTTTGTAGTTGCAGTTAAAGAAAACACATGAAAAGGCACGATTTTTTTTAAATTCGAAAAAATGTAAATATTTCAAAAACGGTGACACATTTACCTGAAAATTTTTTGTTTATCAGGGAGCTCACCCCCCCACCTACCTTCGCAATGTCCTCTCTTGAGAGGCACAGCAACTCTTTCGTCTTTTTCTTTTCTATTTGCGGCCAAAGCAGCCTGGTTGTTCTACATGTGCCCTCCTCTAGCCATGACCTGTTGGCCTCTTGGATCATGCTATTTCGAAGTTCTAATTTGCAGGTTGCCATGGATATCCCAATAGTGCCCCTGTTTTCACATAGGGGTAGATTCGTACCTTTCCTGGCTAGCTCATGAGCCCTGCAATTTCCTTCAATATCTCTATGTCCCGGAACCCAAATGAGGTTGACCTTGAACACGGCGCTGACATCGTTTAGAGCTGCGAGACATTCCTGCGCAACCTTACATCTCAGCATTACCATGTTCATTGATTTAATGGCCGCCTGGCTGGCCGAGAAAATATTAATCGTAGTCCTCGTTACGATATGCGTACTAAGGTACACAGCCACCTCCTTTATAGCTAAAACGTCTGCCTGATAAATACTGCAGTGGTCCGGAATTCGAACGGATAATTCTAGTCCTAGTTCCTTGGAGAAAACTCCGTAGCCAACCCTATTGTCTAGATTGGATCCATCCGTATAAAAATTAAGTTCCCACCTTCTCCATGGTCGTGGTGTTTGCCATTGTCTTCTTGACGGGATGCTCATCTTGAAGAGCCTATCGAAGTTTGGTTTAGGGGCGCAGTAGTTCTGAAGTATAGAGGCGTGACCGAACCGCTGATCCTTACATAGCACCATGCTTTTTAGTCTGACCGCTGAATCGGCGGCCGCGTAATTACCCACCACGTTTACTGCGGGCAGATTGGTTACCACCTCTAGCGCTTTGTTTGGCGTACTCCTTCAGGCACCTGAAATGCATAAAAACGCTATTCTTTGGACCTTACTCAATAGTTTTAGGTAACTTGGCTTTTGAGTTCCTGGCCACCATACAAGTATTCCATATAAGAGTATTGGCCTGACCACCGACGTGTATAGCCAATGTGTAATACGAGGTGTTAGCCCCCACTTGATTCCGACCGTTTGCAAGTATATAATGCAACGTTAGCCTTCTTTACTCTCTCCTCTATACTAGGTTTCCACGTGAGTTTCCTTTCTAATATGAGTCCTAGATACTTAACATTTTCCTTCAAAGATATCTCCACACCAATAAAGATTAGCGGGGAGACTGTGGGAAGCCTATTTTTTCTTGTAAAGAGAATTGCTTCGTTTTTTTTCAGGGTTTATTCTGAGTCCCCTACTCTCTGTCCAGTTTCTAAGCGTGGCCATGTTAGAGCGCAAAATCTCCATTAGAGTATTTGGGTATTTGCCTTTAATGGCAATTGTTAGGTCGTCAGCGTATGCAGTGATGTGGCAACCCCCCTTCTCTAGTGCTTTCACTCCCTGAGGAGTGCCTCTACAGATGTCTCTGCTTATCGTGGTGTTGCCAAGCTTAGCGGTTATCTTCCTGCTGACAAGTATAGACTCAATCAGCGCCGCTACGTTGTGGTCAACTCCAAGCTCTTCTAAGGCACCCGTTATGGCGCTTGCCTTAATGTTGTTGAAGGCGCCTTCTATGTCAACAAAGGCAACCAGAGTATACTATTTATCTGATAAACTTTTTTCCACCAACCGGACGAGCGAGTGTAAGGCGGTTTCCGTAGATTTGCCTTTCGTATAGGCATGCTGCGCTGGGGAGAGCCTACTAGTTGGTATCACGCCCCGTACATAATCATCCACTATCTTCTCAAAAATTTTGAGCAAAAAGAACGTAAGACTGATGGGTATGAAGGAGACTATTGTCTCTTTCCAGCCTAGCGGAATATAGCCCATGTTAAGACAGCTTCTTATAATAGACGCAATGAATGGGGAGATAATACCTCGTGATTGCTGCAGTTCTACCGGGTGTATGCCGTCAAGTCCCGGTGACTTGTAAGGACTAAAAGTCTTAATAGCCCATTCGATTTTCGCCTTACACAAATTTCTTTCTTAAAAACACAAATTTATTTTGGTTCCTAGTATTCGCACTAAAGCAAGACCACAAAACTAGTTTGTTAGCATATTTTAATTAAAGGTAATTTATCCCGAAATCCCGGGATTCACAAAATGGTCCGGGATTGGATGCCTTAATTGGGATAGATTTGGACCAAATTTTGGGCAAATGGCTAATCGTGTTACACTGCCTTTAAACTTGTATTTACACGGATGTTCTTTAAGAATGAACTATATTTTTATAAAAAACTAACCAAAATTCAATAACAACAAAAATATTATAAAACTTATTGACGAAGCGCTAGTTTGCGCTCCCCGAAAACTTTTTAATATTTAAATTAAATCCGTGAAAAAGCATGGCAGTCTTATAGTGTTACAATAATTAATACGAACCTCAGTATATCCAGTAAACAAACTTAGCTATTTTTCTCCACCAAATTTAGTCCCCATAAAGGACTACTGTTGCAAGCAACGCTTTTTCGGCAATAAGGGTGTTGTGCAGCAATTTTATGTGATGAAAATTATTTTAGCACTGGAAAAATGGATAGAAAAATATTGCAGTGCGATTGAACATCTCAGGTTTAGCTAAAATATAAATGTATTAGGAATATTTATTTTACTAATAAAAACGCAATTTTTAAGTTGTGTTTTCGTATTCTCCAGCAAAAAATATCCAGTAACTTGCCAGTAACCAAATTTCGGAGAGTAAGCCAATATTTACTCCCAATGAGCGAAATATGCAAGAAAGTACGAAAACGCAAAACCAGCAAGAAGTTGCTATTAATTGTTATTAATTTGTTATTTTCCGATGCGATTTTCTTAGAAAACTAATATTTTCTATCTTATTATATATTTAAATAGGTTTATTTTGTCAATTGCAACTCTAAAAGCACCACAAACAATTATTTTGTTAATGTGAATCACTTTAAGCATCACGCCATCAGCTGTTTTTCTTACTAGCAAATAGTTGCTAGTAAAAATTTATCCAGTAAAAATCCAGTTAAACTTGCAAGTTTATCTGTCATTTTTTCTTTCTCAATTTCCCCTCTTTTGCTAGTTTCTTGCAAGTTTTTGCGTACGAAAACGATATCCATTAAAAAACGAGTAAAATTAGTACTGGATTTACTGGATAGTGCGTACGCGAACAGGGCTATTATCTTCACGGTTACCGAAATCACCAACCTCAACGTAGTGGCCACAGTAAGTTGGAGGCTTTCTTGAAGTGCAATCCAACAGTGAATATTTCGTGCGCCAAATAATCATCGCACTGAATATAGTGCGCTTTGCGCAATTTGCGTTCGATCACAAAGTTGTCAGTGTTTGGGACACGTTGATGGTTGTGCTTGACAATTCCTCGTTTGTGGATCAATTCACGAACTGATTTAAGATCTGGATAGCCCCATGTAATATAGGGTTCGGCAATCCGTAGCATATTAATGGTTGTCTTGTTCAATTCGATGAACAAACCGTTGTTAATGTGGCGAAGACGGAGCCACAGTAAAACTTTACGCACTTTTGGTGCAACTTTGTTGATACCGCAGATACAAATCACAAAAGTCATTCTGCGGGCACGTATGATGGGCCGCGTTTCTTTGCGAGACGGCGCAACTTCATCTCACAGCGTCCATCATGGAGATATTTTGGTTGATATTTCTCAGCATGCTCCAAGTTTTCACGCTTGCGGAGTGCAATCACAGCAGAGCGCTTTAGTTTACGCTTGATCAGGGTAGCACGTTTGCTGACCTGCTTCTTGCTTAACTTCAGCTACGACTCGGGGGCAGCAGGCAGCTTCCTGGAAAGTAGTTTTCCCTTTGATTCGGACTTCTTACCGGCCGTGGTGGCAATCATCTTATCTTGTCATTTAGCACGTTGAGAAGGCGAAAAAAAGTTCGACAAATATTTGGGGCACATCTTAAATAACGCCACCCGATCTATAACATTTCTATTAAACACAATTTAATTTAATTAATTACTTTTTTAATACATAGATATGCTGCAACCAGGCACTTACTTTCCCCAATTCCATCTTGCTTATCGGCATAATTTTCCAAATGCTGCTACTTCATACTAATAACTTCATTTTCCAACTGCGCCTTCTTTGTTGCGTCAACATATCCTAAAAAGACATAAAATTTACATTAAACAATAGAAATCGCAAAAATTAGCAAATAAAATACTCCCTTCATTTTGTTTTGTTGTCAAATTTCTGAGAAATGTGAATTCACCACAATGCAATACAGAAAAAACAAGGACCAGGGATGTTATTTTAAGTATTCCATGGCAATGCGCAGAGCATTCCGAGTAGCAAAATTAATTTGTATCAAATATAACATTAAACGGTGGTTCTAAAACATTTTTTTAATATTACTAATCAGAGTACATACATTATATGGTATTTCTTTCAAAATTTAATGCACTATATGCATTTTTTTTTTATATTTCTTAAGTCCTTGCTGAAAAGCAACCCTGCGTGTAAGAAATTATGTGGTACTTAAAATTTCACCTCTGGAAACTTTATCCCTATAAAGGACTCCACCACAGTTTTTTTTACTGGATATACTGAGATACGAACAACGATTTGCTAATTAACGCGCAACTAAGAGCCAATTTACACGACGACTTCTCACCCTTCGTTTTTTGCACGTCCCCTTTTAAAAAAATCTTCGAAAATCCTCGTGTATTTACACGATGACTTTTTCTTCGCGGCGTTTCTTGCGTTTTTTTTTACATTTCAGCGTCAAATTTTCTTTGGTCAACTCTTTCGTCCTCATTTTTAAAGCGGAGGGAATCGCGAACTCAAAGCAGAAATACGAAAAAGTGAACTCGATAAAAGCGAAACGTCAAAAAAACCCCTCGATTTCGCTCACGGTGCGTGCTTGCCTACCCGGCTGATTCGCTACACTTCTTGCCCACAAGCTCGACACGCATGACTTTCCACCCAGGGTGAAAAGTCATCATGTAAATTGGCTCTAAGAAGTTAAGTAAAACTTTGCGGCGAGCGAAATGAAAAAAGGTGTTGACCGGTCCATTTGCTTTTGTACAATAATTCACTTTATTTTTCAGCAAAGCGAATGTAGGCACTTTCTCAAGTAAATTAGCAATCAAAAGTAGTGGTAACTATGTACCGGCACAACAGCATAAGTATGTACTAGATGCATATGGGTCATTCCATACTATAGCTGTCAAATTATCGACGATACTATCGATAGTATCGATAGTCTGGTCACTTGAAATAACTATCGATAGTTTTAGTACTATCGCCACTATCGTTTCATTGATAGCTTATTCTCTTTCCTACCGCTTTTGATATTTGCACGTATTGGTTCAAAGAGAACAAGAATTGGCAGCATTATTTCATGAACGAACGAATAAAGATTACCCAGGACGGTGTGCGAGAAAAGATTTTTTTTTGCAGTGACGTCCTTTTTTCGCCGCCATGTGAATGAAACGGAATGAAATCATGTGTGTGAATGAAACTACCGATTAAGAAATGACGTTTTTTTATTTTTTTCTCAAATACAATTACAAATACGCGGTTGCCGTGCTGGGTGATCTGTTTAGTTGGTTCAAGGCGTTATTTCTAAAAGCGCCATTTTTTAATTTAAGCTTGGAAATAGCCGAGGATATATTGCCGTCTTAAGAGCGTGTCAGACCGGGCAATGCAGTATATTTCAAAAGACGGTGCATTCAGAAATGCATCAAGCCAAAGTATCAGTCTCTTTTATTTTTAAATTATAATTGACAGCGGCCACTGTGGTGTAGTGGTAAGCAGTGCGCGCTTTCACCTATCAGCACCTGGGTTCAAGCCCTGGCCAAAGCAACATCGCAAAAAAAAATTGAAAAAAAGGTTTTTTCTTAACAGCGGCCGTCCCTCGGCAGGCAATGGCAAACCTCCAAGTGTATTTCTGCCGTGAAAAACAGCTTCTCATAAAAATACAATCGTCGTTCGGAGTCGGCGTAAAACTGCAGGTGACATCATCAAGGCGCACGCCACAAGTCGGAGGAGAAGCTCGGCCAAACACTAACATATGTGTAAGCGCCAATCCATTATAATTGATAGAAATGTCCAATATGCGCAACCACGGTTATAAGCCGAATTGGAACTTAGTTGCGTAAATAAGACATTTCCATCAATTATAGTTTAGAAATAAAAGATACTGATGCTTTAGCTTGATGCATTTCTGAACGCACCCAGACTGTCAAATTGAGAAATTGCAGAAAGCAGTTGCATGAGCAGTGGCACCTTGCATGTAAAGTGTCTTTCAAAAGAAATTTTTTTATTTCCGAAAGGCGAATTGCAGGGAAAATATCTGAAATCGCTTTTTGACTGTTTACACGGCGATACTAAAATGCAACCGTGAGCCACTAAAATAAAAAAAATATATAAAAGCAAGATAACGAGAAATAAATGGATTTAGAAAAACATATGAAATGGGTCGATACTATCGATAGTATCGATAGTCACCCTTAAGACTATCGTAAAACATCGATGGACTTGACTATCGATAGTTTGACAGCTCTATTCCATACAATATTTACACCTCAATATTTTTTTTTTTTGGATGAAACATTTTTTTACATTCCTTATCGAAAAAAAGAAGACACCTATTTTTTTATTTGGTCATGATATTCCAAAATCACGAGAAAAAAATTCCGAAATTTTGAACTCACGGAGAAGTATCTTTATTCAATTGTTTACAGTTAATAAACTATTTGTCCGAGAAAATCAGTTAAGGTATCAAAATGTGCGTAATTACCTGGGCTTTCCATGAGTATTCGAGATAGATTAAAATTTGCATTAAAAAATTGCATTTGTTTATTTTTTATTTATTTTTATTAACTTCATCATGTTTGATTTTTATTATTTTCAACCTGAATAGATGTCAGACTTTATGCAGTACGCTGTAAAAATTTGAGAATGGTAACACCAAAACAGTAGAAGTTACGAGTTCATACCTGCGTACATAAAGTTTCACTGCACAAGCATGCGCTTCACTTGATTTATTAAAATTGTTTATTACTTCGCAATCGCAGGTTTGTTTTCATCTCTGATAAGAGGTTTCTAATAAATTTCAAGTGAAATGTCGAGTGTGCCATCTTTTTATATGTGTTGCAATCCGTTCAACAAAGAACATCATGGCGGATCTAAGCAACGAAAAAATTTACGTCGCGTTCCTGCTGAAATACTGGAAAAATCTAATTTTTTGACACCTCAAGACGTTTGTGTGTGTCGTGTAGAGTTAAAGCATATAAAGGTGTTAAAGATAGTACTTGTGAGTGTATATAAATTATAATTGAATAAAAAATATAATTCGTGACATAATTGAACATTATTACGCATTTGTATATATTTAGCTCCAAAAGTGGGTGAGTCTTCTGAAGATGAAGACGTATCTAACTCGTCGTCTGATGAATGTTTAGAGGTAATAAGTTGAATAAAATTCTCATATTTTTAATAAATATTGAAAAATAACATTATCGACAGAAAGAAAAAGACTTTACTTTTTTTTAAAGAAATTCTAGTACAGATTTTATCGTGACGACATATTCAATTAATTTTGTAATTCATCCATCAGGGTTACATAGAATTTTCGGAGGAATTATTCAATAAACTGAAGAAAAAATTTCACACTTCTGGCATAAATTCCCAAGAAAAAACACAAACACTGACTCTACTACCACAAAATTGGAGCATTAAGAAGGCTGCCGACAAAATGGATACGTACCGATATTTAATAAAAAAAAGGGAGAAACCTGGAGAGTAAAAAAGGAATATTATCATTGCCGGAGAAGAGACGTAATATATTATTTTCAATAATTAAAAGTATACTTCTTACAATAAATTTTCTTTATGCAGTAAGGCCCTTTTCTAATGAAATAAAATCAAAAGTGGAACAGTTTTATGAAAACGATAATGTGAGTACCATGATGCCAGGTCAAAAAGACACTAAGTCTGTGAAAATCGATGGTGGGAATTGTGTACGTCAGAGGAGATTAGTTATAGGAAATCTTTCTTGCATTTACGAAAAGTTCAAAGAAGAAAATCCAGGTCTCAAAATTGGGTTGTCAAAATTTTGTTCTCTCCGACCACAACATTGTATTTTAGCTAATTCTGGTGGAACTCACACGGTTTGCGTGTGTCCCATACATGAGAATATGAAGCTCATGGCATTAGGTACGTAATCAAATTTTTTAATTGTAGTAAAAGTACGATTCGGCTGTTTTTTTACATTTTATTAACGAACGGCGGAGTTTTTAATTCAACTCCTAGTGTCGTGTCATTTACCATTCAATTTAAAGCAAATTGAATTATGGGTTTAATTCCTACTTAAATAAAATTTTTCACACAGACTAATTGAATGGAAGTATTACTTTAAATTTCCATATCGATATCAACAATAAGAAAAAAATGATAAAAGAACAACGAATCAATTATTTTATAACACGAGTAATGAATTTCACTGTGTCTAGAGGACTAATAATTTTCTTTAGGCAGTCACGTGGTTAAATTGATGAAAATGGAAAAATATGAAGTAGATGACTATATTGATGTTCTTCTGAAATTAGTATGTGAGAATTCAAGCGAAGAATGCTTTTTTGGAACATGTAAAAAATGCCCAACTGACGAAGAATTTTCCGAAATCATGTTTGACGTTTTTGAAAAGAATAATGTCGAGAAAATTACGCACAAGCAATGGGTAACGAAACCCAAAACAACCTTGGACAAGAAAACAGCTTCATTAAAAGATTAAAGACATGCCAAACTATTTCTGGTACCCACAAATTTCATTGTGTTGAGCCAGCAGATGATTGTAATTTGAAGGTCAAAATATATTCTTCCTGCCAAAATTTTCAAATTGCTAGCTTCGTGAAACCTGCTGTACCAAAACGCAAACGACAAAAAAGTTGTATTAATGTGTGAATTATCATTATTGTATTTTTGCTGTAATATTGGAAATAATATAGTTGATTAATAATTTTAAGTCTGTGGCGATTGAAATAAAAATACCGAAATAAGTATCAATTTATAGCATCCGGTTATTTTCCGTAATAATTCAGTAGAAAAAAATTACGCTGTAAATTTTGTATGGAATGACCAATCAACTAGTGTTATGTTCACAACAATTCTGAGTATTTTAATAAATAAGAAAGTTAAAAGTTTCAATATATGTACGTTATTTCATTTATACATACATACATACGTATCTAAAACATAAACATCAATTTGAAATACACCAAATCAGTCAAGCTAGCACTGGCAGCGCATGCCTGTACGCAGGTATGAAAAACCTCGTAACTTCTACTGTTTTGGTGTTACCATTCTCAAATACAGCGTACTGCGTAAAGTCTGACAACTATTCAGGTTGAAAATAATAAAAATCAAACATGATGAAGTTAATGAAAATAAAAAATAAAAAAAAATGCAATTTTTTAATGCAAATTTTTTATATTTTAATTTATCTCGAATACTCATGGAAAGCCGAGGTAATTACGCACATTTTGATACCTTAACTGATTTTCTCGGACAAATAGTTTATTAACTGTAAACAATTGAAAAAATATACTTCTCCGTGAGTTCAAAATTTCGGAATTTTTTTTCTCGAGATTTTGGAATACCATGACCAAATAAAAAAGTAGGTTCTTCTTTTTTTCGATAAGGAATGTAAAAAAAATGTTTCATCCCAAAAAAAATATTGAGGTGTAAATATTGTATGGAATGACCCATATATATGTACGAATGCAAATATCAAAGTGAGGCACAGTAGCAATAATTATGTATGTAACAACTTGAAGTTCCCATCAAGGAGCAACATCACAAAACCAGGGCCCACGGATGTAGATCCATCGCTATCAAGGTTCCGAAAAACATTTTAATACTAAGCCGCAACAGAATGGTGGCTTTATAAACCAAAATTTAAATATGGCTAGCACAAGTGCTCCAGCTAAATAATTTTTGGGGTTACAAGCCCAATAGACACATATGGGCAATTCACAAGGTGTCGTATTTGCCGTGTTTGTCGTGAAGTCATGATATTTCATGACAGTTGTAAAAATGTTGTTATTGTTTTGTGAAGAAAAATAACACATGACGATACAACTCTGCAACCTATGTTTATTCGGTGTTATGTGAGGTTAAGTGCTGAGATATAATAAATAATCGTAACAGGTGTTCACAACCGTCGTGTTTTAACACAACTTTTGTTAGGAAAATATAACTTCACAACACCTTGTGAATTGCCCAATAGTGTAAAGCGGCGTAGAAAAAGCAATAACAGCTTTACACCGCAAGAAAAGGCTCAGAGGGTAAATAACCTGAACGGATGTCCTCCCCTACATCAACCTCTACGATGCTAAATTAAACAGAAGTTTAAAAGCTCTTGTCGACACAGGAGCGACTTCTTGCTATACAAGGCAGGGGGTCTTCAAAAATAAAAATGAACTAGCTATATATAAAAAAGTGGAAACAGTGAACGGGTTTTCTATAATTGAACACTACTGTTTGATAACCTTTTTTGCAGTCAAACAAAAATTTTTCCCTGAAAGTGATTGGTGCAAGCTTTGTGGTAACCGGCGGAATTGAATAAGCAGCAAGAGATGTATAAGTTACATTTGAGGCGATCACCGTAACCACTCTTAAAAGATATACTGTGACGATGCGTGCCTACCTCTCCAGCGCCTTAGCCGGCATGTAGCGTCTGCCCGTTTTCCCTGATGCGGCTCATTTTTAAGTAAATAGTACAACATACCGACGCATGCAATACGATTTCATTTTCCTTACTTTTTTGCTACTACAAACAGCACATTTCCGCACAATGTTTTATTTTTTTGCTTTTAAAATTAAAAGTTAATTTTGTAAAATATTGACGGTTACTGCACCGCTCCTGCTTTTTATTGTTTTCAAACGTACATTGGGTGTACATTGGCTGGTTGGTTTTCTCGTTCTATCACCATGATTCAATAATACAAGGTTATGTAATTTGTGACAGTTAAAATTTGACACTCCTTTATCTAGATTTGTATTTGGAAGTAGAAGAAAGGGGAATCGCCTTTTGCGAAAACGGTAGTAGAAAGGTACTACAAAAAGTTGGCAAAGTATACAGTTAAAAGTAAAATGTGTATTATCAATTCTATACGAAAGTGCAATATATTTGGTGTTTTAATGGAAATACTAAACAATACATAAAAATATGCATTTTTGATTTAAGTTATTCGTCATTTCTAGGAACAAATCTAGAATACCGACCGTTCAGCTATGCAAAAACGAAAAATGCAGATCAATCGAATTTTTTATGCTCAATTTTTAGGCGCAATTAAAAAATGAAGACGTCCTAGAAGGTTAAAGTTCGGTTTTTAGATTTCTTAAATATTAGTATCTTATGAACTATATAACCGATTAAAAACCTAATGACGTCACCAAAAAGATAATTAATTTGTCTTTCAGCTGATGTACATAATTTATAGCTTTTTCTATTTATAAGCCAAAACCACTAAAAAACGAACAAATGTTATTTTTTCATGAAATAACCTTTTTTGAAAAAAACTGCATTATTAATGGTAAAGCAATTCATATTATTTAGAAAGTTATTATCTTTATTTCGATATTACATATTTTATCATGATCTACTTTTGGGTTTCAACAATTTAGAGATAATAAAAAACACAAATAAACAAAGCAAATAAACCTCTTATATCTTTTTTTTACCTGCGCCAAATAAATAAGGTATCGTTGAAATCAGGGTAAAAATTTCTATCAATCGGCGTTTTTGGTTATTTTATAGCTAAACAGTCGCTATTCTACACTTATTCTAGAAAATTACGCAAACGAAGGTGATGCCAACGAATATTTAGTATAAAGAATTTTTGGTGTTAAGCCTAATATACAGTTCAATGCGAGCGTGAGCGTGAGTTTTTTATTTTGACCAATATCTTCGTTATTACTCAACTTTTTGCTATAGTTGAGACACAAAAAGATAGAGAATTAAAATATCTTTCAGAATTATAGAATAAAAACTAATTTAAAATGCATAATATGCCTTTTTTTGAGCTCACACTCAACTGTGTGCGTACGCAAAGCATTCGCATGTGAACGGCAAGTTTTGACGGATGTGGCATATTATGAATTTTAAATTAGTTTTTATTCTATAATTCTGAAAGATATTTTAGTTCTCTATCTTTTCATGTCACAACTATAGCAAAAAGTTGAATAATAACAAAGATATTGGTCAAAATAAAAAACTCACGCTCACGCTCGCATTGAACTGTATATCAGGCTTTACTACTAATATCACTAGAAACTGTAGAGTAAGCAACATTCTGCACAAGTAAAGGAGCCGATTTTATGTGTGGGAGCGAGAGGACTGTTTTATTACAAAACCTTTCTATTGGGTTCTTTCCCGTACGCAACGCGGGATCCCGCGGGTGCCCAAAATAGCCCAGAAATCATTCCCGTACTCAACAAAATGGGTAATAGAGAGCGAAAATTGGAACGTATTGGATAGTAAGTGTCTTCTTCTTCCTGCCCAAAACAGCCCGAACTTTTTCTCCGGGTAAAAACGGATAAAGCGCCAAAGTGCATATCAGCTGTTTTGTGTTTACATGTTGCCTATTTCTAGTGATGTGCTGAGTCAGTACTTTTAAGTATTGATCAATATTCGGTACCGAAACATTTAGGTTTCGAATAAAAGCGCACATAGGCCAAAAATATGGAAAAAACGGTTCAGGGGAGACTCGCCTATAAAAACCCGAATGTAGGAGCCAATAGAGCTTTTCATACGGATTCAAATGAAAGATGTATATATGTCGATTCGAGGCCATAATGCAGAGAAACTGTTCCTTGTTTGAAGCATTTTTGTTCCAGCTGAATCGGACGATATAATTTTTCTAGGCCTGGGGGCAGATTCTGTAACCAGTTAGCGACAATTTTCAAATCGGCATCGGCTTTGTTGACGTATG
>NW_016159514.1:73714-83593 GCF_001687245.7 Rhagoletis zephyria
CAATGAAAGTATCACTTTAATAAAAAATTGACAAACTTAAAAAACTGACGCGCAGAAACATGGAGACATTATAAATAAAATCGGCTGTGCTAGAGGTTTTAAACTATCGATAGTCAACTGGTACTATCGATAGTTTAACCTTTTTTGAGAAAAACTATCACTACTCATCGATAGGGGCAAAAAAATAAAACTATCGATACTATCGATAGTACCATCGATAGTTTGACACCTCTGGTTTATTGTTAATTCTCCACAGATTTTACTTAAATTGTATTAACTAGTTTTTAAATTTTAACCTTTATTTGGGTTTACCAGCGGTAAACATTTTGTGAGAAAGTGCAAGCGGCACGGAAGTCTTCGTCGGTTACTTTATTACATATCTTCTGTAACCATAGGCTAATTTCTCCATTCGAGTCTTTTATACTCCCCCTTTTGTCCCACATGAGGCGTCATACTCAGCAATCGGTGCCATGACATAGCCTCATGTGGTATAACTCTAATTTTGAAATTTGTGATTATGTCACTCCTTGTGTAGTGATTTAAACCTTTTTTTTTACTTGGGGTTATGTCAAAAGGCGACAAAATTCCAAATCCCTCATGTAGTTTTGCAAAGCAAAAGAATTTGGAATTTGTAAGAGTAATGATAAAATTTTTGTCAAAACACAGATATGAGCTGGCTTTGCTCATTATTTTCTTGTCAACGCCTATTGGCCATCAGCCGCGCTTAGGGATTATAACCCTTACTAAGTAGAATTTTCCTTTTTATGTTGCCGGAAAAGAGAGGCGGAAGTATTTTTGCGCAGAAATTATTGTGTGAAACATAACGATTTAAACCAATAAGCAGACAGTGGATTCGTCGAAATAAAAATATAATACAAATAAGAAAAAAAGGACAAATATTAGGTGCGTTCGTTTAAAATCTCCAGTAAAAAACATCCAACAGCAAAAATCCGGCTAATGTTATCTGTTCTTTCACAAGAGAAATATATCCAAAATAGTACGCGAACAGAAAATTTGCAGAAACTTGCAAGTTAGACGAACAGCTGATAGAATTTTTGTTTACATTCAAAATTTTAAAATTTAAAACGTACGAAAACTCATCACAAATGTTTTCCTGACACAGTTTATTGATTAAACGAATAATTTTTCCAGCAGAAACTAGCATCTTCCCCTCAAAATGAAATGTCACTTTGCTCTCTCTTCTCCTACTTTGCAAGTTTTTTGCGTACGCGAACGCAAAAACCTGAAAGTTTTGGTTAACTTTGAACAATTAACAGCTACGCGAACGCAACTAATAGCGCGCACTACAGCCTGAAAGCACTGGAAAACTGTCCGTTTTTTTCTATTATATTCATCTTGTCTTTTTATTACTCAACCTCAGCAAATTTGAATGCCAAATGTGCGCAACCACGGTTGTTTGCTATTTTTCTCCTGGGTTGTGCAATGTGAGACTTTTCCTTCTAGTACAGTTTAGAAATAAAAGAGACTGATGCTTCGTATTTTGACGTTTTGGAATCCACCCATATTGCTGAAGCTAACAAGATGAATATAATAGAAAAAAATCAGATATCGAAAAAATGTTTTGAAAAATCATAACAAGGAGGTAAAAATGTTGGTTGATAGCAGTGTTGCCGTTTTGATCCATATACTTCAAAAGTGATACGTGTTTGTGCAAATTTTCGGAAGATACCTTATTTTTTCGCTCATTTGGTGGGTTACTTAAATTTTTCGCGTAGTACAAATTTTGATACATGTTAAAGAGAAAATATTTATGAATGTATGCAGTGGTAGCTTTTAAAAATTGATCGAAAATGTAGAACGTTTTGAGGTCAAATAAGTTTAAAGAAAAATGCTTTAAATGAACTATGTATGTATAAAGAGCTGACTTCATTCATTTTCAATTTACTTTACTTGCCATATTTATGCAGCTGAAGAGCGTACATTTTCAGATTTAAAATTGATCCAATTTGAAAAGAGAAATATAATTTAATTACAAACGTTGAGAATATGAGGGCGTATTCATAGTAAAAATAAAGTCGACACTGAAGGCAGTCTCAGCTTTTTGACATAATTTCCAACGAGTATAACGTGGAATGTATCACATAATTTGATAATTAACGTAAATGATCGACATCTAATAGTTTTAGGTATGAACATACATTTAAATTAAAGCTTCTATAAAATCTATACATAATATTTTGGTTCGTCTCTATACAAGTTTAAAAACAATAATATCTTTTTCGATAGATTATCACAATCAATGCATAACAAGGTAGAAGTGATTTCGACATTTCTCTCTTTTGAATTGCGGTGAAATATCAACTCTTAACCCTATACTATTAAAAAAATTTTTTTTTATATAAATTTTCAATTGTGAGCTGTGCGATTGATTTTAAATACATAATAAAATGAAACGAATTGCGAGCGGTGCGTTGTGTTTGTCAAGAGCCTGGACAACAAACTTGTGCGTTATTTTAAACCTTCGAATTGTCAAGTGAAGCGACAACGGTGGGCAAATTGCTGCGATGTTTCATTAGGAGACTCTTCACGTGTGGTCGTGACTTTATTTGTTGCCTATCGCAGCCGAGTATTTCTAATAGGGAATTTACATGAGGCGATTTTTCAGGCGATTTTTAGTTGAAAGCAACAATCGCCTGGTGTAAACGGCTTTCAACTAATCGCTTTCAATGAAGTTGGTCGGCTGCCTACTTTCGTTCAACTTTTGGTTCAACTAATCGCCTGTGAAAGTTGAATCATGTAAATTCCCTAGAAGTGGACGCGTTTGGTCCCAGGTGCAGGATTTATCATACCGAATATGATAAGAAAATCTCCCTTTCACAAACATGTTGTTGAGTTTGATTATTGATTATTTGATTATTGAAGTTAAGTTCTGATGTAAATTTAGAAGAATCGAACTTTTTTAATGTCTAATATACTTTAGAATTAAGTATTTGAATAAAAAAATAAATGCTCAAAAACATTGGGATAGTAAAAGCAAGAAAATTGTCAAAACGGTTTTATAAATGAGTGTGTTTCATTTAGTGTGTAATTTTGTGTAAGTATGCATTTCCACATTTACATTAAACCGAAAATTCATGAGTAAATATTTATATCAAAAACTTTCATTTCAAAGATGTTGAGTTCTATCAAATATGGTAAATGCATAACAAAAGGTTACTTTCTTTGTTCACATTTTTTGACATTACAGTCAGGTATGAGAGAGACTGAATTGTCACTTCTACCTTGTTGAAAATGCCTTGGTCACAATATGTAAAATATCTTTCTTCATGTACAAACATACATATGTATGTGTATGAATGCGAATTACATGATTTTTCCGTGATTTCCGATAATGAAAAGCAAAGGTATGAAACCAAATAGCATTTTTTTTTAGTTTTTTTCTTACTTGATACTTTGATACTTAAATAAAAAATTTGTGATACATTTCATCCATTTTTTGTTTCTTTTACGATTTTTTCATGACGTCGCGGCAACACTGGTTGATAGTATAAAGAAGGCAAACCAGGAAAAACTTGAAGTAATTAAAAGAGTAGAAGGGCTGTGTAAAGTAAATAAACAGAAAATGGAAGGAGTAGATTCAACCACTAGTGAGCTATGCAAACAAAAACAAGAAATAATTAGCGAAGTGAAGAAAGTTACAACTTTAAGCCAAGAGTAGAGCTGTAGAAAACCATATGTATTCGATACTGAGTAACGACTACAACCCCTGACTCGCAGTACCGAATCGTTATTCACATAATAATCTCGTTACTCGCGTGCTCCGTATATTCACCATTAACGTGAATCAATACAACACAACATATCGTGCGGGAACGAAACTGTTGTTCTTATCGATACTAAAGTGTGCTGTGTGTATACCCAGCAAAAAATGGTGTAACCAGTTGTAAAAATAGGCAATACGCTAGCGACGCTGCTTGCAGCGTTTTTTTCATGATCTATACGCCTTATAATAAGGTTACTATACTCCATGTGATGCCTTATTATAAGGGATTATGTAAGACTTATTTTATTTGACCTATAATACTTAGGCATAAGGGTGTCTCTCAGAGAGAGAGAGGAAACCTTGTGAACTGACGAGATCAACGCAGCGAAATGTGGGGTTGATTCAAACTCAACATTTATATGTATGATACAATTGGTTGCTACCAAGGCTGTCCGGGTTCAATCCCCATCAGACGGAACATAAAATTTAAGATTTTATTTATGTATTTTTTTCTTAATCATGAAAAAGCCTTCGTGAATTGTAACGTGAAGCAAATGTTTATTTTATATTATGTATAAGGCTTATTATAAGGAAATTATACTCCATGTAAGGCCTTATTTTAAGGGCTTATGTAAGCCTTATTTTATATGGCCTATAAGACTTAGGCATAAACAAAATGTATTCAACAAAGTGTGATTGAATTTGACATTGCTCTCAGAAGAGCCATAGAAGAACCATCCTATAAAGTCAAATTGAAAAAAATTGTTATGAATTTTGAAAGGCTTGTTTATATATTTGGCATAATAGTACCTTAAAAGAGAGCCTACCTAAGTTGTCAATCACACCTTGTTTAATACACCTTGGGCACAAGGGTGTCTCTCAGAGAAAGAGAGAAAATCTTATGACCTGATGACATCAACACGGCAAAATCAGGTGTGGAATAAGGAATGTTTCATACAACTGAATTTCCTTACAGATTTCAGGCATTAAATTATAAAGCTTATGATCATATAAAATAAGCTTTATATAAGGCGCAAATTTTTTGGAGGGTTTGTACGTACGTGCATGCATATGTACGAACGAATATTTCCTTACGCTTGGAGATTCGTTGCGATGAATCGTGTGAAGTACAAGCAGTGATGGAAGAGTAGGCACAATAGTGCCATTTTTGGCACTTTCATTCTCAGAGGCACTTTTGGCACAATTCATCCTGATTTGGCACAATCATCAAATATAGAAATTTAGCATAAAATGCCAATATATAACAAAAAATCACATACCAAATTATAGATTAGAAAACATTAGATTACAACAAGTGAAAATTAAAAGCACTAAAAAATTAAAATAAGGGCCGTGAGAAATATTAACAAACCGCTGAATTCTATTGTGAATACGCAGTACGAAAACTAAGTTTTCGCAACAAGCATTTAATTCAGAATTTTTAGAAAGATTTTAAGTTTGCAGTTTTATAGTCCATTAAATAAAAGTGCAAGTTTCTGCAATATCCCGATGATTTTTAAATTTTGTTCTGACGGTGCCATAAATTTTCATCTATTTAAAAAATTTTCGAGCACACTTTATATGGAAAAAATGCATAACGTCGAAAACTTGGAATCTCTCTAAAAATTCTGAATTCAAATCTTTTTGTTGCGAAACCCTGCTGAATTTTTTTTTAATTTTTGTACAAAGTTTGAAATGCCGATTTGCGTATATACATATATTGTGTTTATTAAGTTATGAGTTGGACTTTTATATAAAATCAATCAAAAACTAATCAGTGAAAAGAATAGGCGAAACTGGTGAAAATGTCTCCCTACCACTATTTCGCATATAGGTCAGTGGTGCACACGGGAGTCTCCGAGAGCTACTCGGCTTTCACATGCAAGTCGTGTGTGCGCAGCTACCGAACTAAAGGCCGGTCCACATAGAACTTTCGCGTTGGCTTTGGCGTTGGCGTTGGTTTGACAGAACGCACGTTAAAAGTATGCTTGCTACAATGAACGCTTGGCAGCGAATGCTTGGGCCACTAAATTAACATACTAACGACAGATAAATTAATATTTCATATCAATATGCGCGTTCCTTATCTCCCAGAAATAGTCAAAAAAGTCCGAAGTAGTCAGATTTAGTCCAAAAAGCGTTCCTTAACTCGGAAATGGCAGCAAAAATGAGAGAGCAACAGTCAGTGAGAGCGACTCTCATCAGTCCGAAGTAGTCAGATTTAGTCAGAAGAATTTTTTCTGGCAAAATCCTGAAAAGTGTCAAACTCAACTGAATTTAAATTAACGGAAATTAAAGAATACGCAAAAAGTGAGAATAATCTAAAAAGTAAAAGAAATGAATTGAAATTGGAAGGAGGCAAAAAATAATTGATATAGCAAGTGTTTATTGTGCTTGTGCTTGTGTGAATGTGTTTTGTACATACATTTCTGTTCTTATTTGACGTTAGTTTTGTTGTTGCCATTCTTTGGACTAAAAATTTGGTTTTTTGCGTTCCTTTACTTTTCCTGTTACTCTCTTTTAGTGAGCGCATTTTGCTTACGCTCTGGCATTTTGACACTTTTCAGATTTTAGTCCAAAAAGATAAGGAATGAACCTAATAATTGCATTAAAAACGATATTTCTTGCCCGCACTTGATTAAAAAGGGAAAATATTTCACACAGTTTTATTTATTTGCAACAGCTGACGAGCAACGCATGCGAAAAGATGAGAGTTGGCCATCTTTTTGCTTTGTGTTGGCGTGAGCGTTGCCGAATTTTGGCTATGTGGACGGCTGCATTTGAATTCATGTATTCATAGTCAGCTGTTGAAGCGACGCCAACGCCAACGCAACGCCAAAGTTTTATGTGGACGGGCCTTTATGCGCCGCTAGCAGCCGGTCAGTTTGCGTTTGTACTTCATGCTGTAAGAATCACATGCGCGGGCTGTTTTGCTGAGTACACACATCCAGATATAAAAATATTGCGCTTGTATTGGGAGCTCTGCCAACTCTGTGCACCACTGATATAGGTACATACATATGTGTGTAAAAATGTGAGAATAGCTATATTTCGGTGTATTTCCCCTCCGTAATTGGAATTCTGTGTAATTTTACTATGAATTTATGTATATGTCTAAAGAATCCTTCATAAAAGTAATACTGTACCAATACTACTTACTGTAATACTACTGTAATTACTGTACTGTAATACTTTAGCTAATTAATAATTATTATATTACTTCAGTGTATTTCAAAATTATTATTTCTAAAAATGTATTGCTCTTAAAACGCTTTAAAAGAAATTTAATTTTGTGCCACTTTCATCTTCTTTTCGGCACTATTTTTGAAGACCATTAGGCACATTTTGAAATTTTGAAATTCCATCCCTGGGTACAAGTGCTTGATTGTATCAAATTGTTCGAATCTATACAAAAGTATGTTGCGTGTATACATATGTATATATTTATGTACATGTATGCATACGTATGAACCAGTGTTGCCAGACATAAGCTTTTCTTACCAAAACTAATAGGTTTTTTCCATTTGGTAGGTTGGTAGGCTAGATTGAATTTTGGTAGGTTTGGTGACAATGAGTAATAATTATTTGCGAAAAATAGAAAATATGTATTTCCAAACATTTTAGCAACCTTGTTTACACGAATGTTTCACCGGTGCGTTCGTACAACGGCGGCCGCAAACATGTAAATATTCCAGATTCCTAAATACAAACGTATACCCTTATTATTGCCAGTATACAACATGAACATCTATATATACTTTATGGCGTAGTTGGACCAAGATTCCAGAAAAGTCCGCCAATGGGCTCATACCCAGCCATATTTCACGGGCAGGTCTTTGCAATCGAAGACTGTATTCGCGAATGTCTTCGTAGAAGGACAAATGGGGACAGAATAAATATTGTATCGGATAGTCAGGCAATGTTAAAGGCCTTGAGACTCTTGCACCCACAAAGCCTAACGCTGAGGTGGGTTCCGAGACATGAAGGGTTTGAAGCCAACGAATGGTCTAACTGTCTCGCAAAGCGTGGAACCGATATGCGCCGCAGAACTACTTAGGAGCTAAGAAGAATCTCAGATTGCTGCCAACTGGCGGAAGGAAAAGATAATAAGACAACCAAAGAAATTCATAACTCCTCCCAGGAGGCACTCCGAAAGACTCCTTGTACTTGGAACCGGCTACTTGACAGCACACTGCATGTTAAGGTACCATTTGAATCAAATGGGGCTTTCTGTAGAGACGGACTGTAGGATTTTTGGGCTGATGGAGGAAACCCCAGAGTATTATATGTAACTGCTCACGAAACATGAATCGTGGACTGATACACTTTGGAGAATATGGCGCCATCCAAAATGCTTAGATTTTTGAAAAGCCTATTTCTATGTTTACATATAAATATAATCTCAATCAATGCTCGTATTTTAATCACCCTGTTTACACAGGCAAATCTCAGATTATTTGCCGTAAAATTTTTTTTGCTTGTTATTCTCTCATCTCAAGGAAAAGTTATGTTTCTTCTTTGTGCCACCGTGATCATTTTTTTCTTCCATATTAAGCAATTTAAATATATTTAAACTTAATATTTATTTAAAAATACCTTTACAGACCTCTTTTCCTTGCTAGCGCCAATTTTTGTTCACTTTAAGTTTTGGCATTGCTCCTCTTCTTCGCAAAAATAATCGATAAAACTAGGTTGGACACCGAAAAGTTCGATATTTAAGAAAGTATCGATATTATGAATCGATTTAATTCATTGCATGTAAAATCGATATGGCGATATATCGGGCTGAACAATATCGATATCGGAAAAATCGATGTTGAAAATCATATTTCCAATTGAATAGAATATTAGACCTGCCTATCAACTCACCTAATTGTGTTATTTCCATCTTGTATATTTACCGAGGATTAAAACAGCATGCCGGTCGACTCAAGCGGTTTGTCAAACTTAAGAGCTAAATAAATCACACAAGCTGCTGATTAAACCTACTTTGGTATTTTCCCATTGACTTTTTTGTAGATGAAAAATAAATTTCAACTTAGATATCGATATTGCGGGTAAAGTATCGATGTCTTCGATATATCGACCTTGGAATATCGATTCAAAAAATCGATTATCGTGCCATGAAATATCGATGTTCAGAATAATCGATACGATATCGAACATTCCTAGCTCTAGCCAAGAGAAATTGCAAAGTAGTGTTGGTGTGTCGTATGCCGGTGCATTGAGGGGTATTCCACCAATAATTGTCAGACCGAAAAATAAACAAGCGGCTGGGAAGACTCGGGTGGACCTTAATAAGATCGATGCATCTAATATGAAAATTGATAGAGTGTCTAATAAGAACAATGGGGCAGTAGTAATAAGCGCAAATAGCGTTTTAGATAAGAAAAAAACTAACTCTGCTCTAGCCGACAACTTAAATAAGGTGTACGACATCACCGAACCCAAAGTTAATACGCCTAAACATAAACGTTGAATATTCTGAGACGGAGATAATAAATAAGATAAAAACTCAGAACAGCTATTTAAATGATGCAAGTTTGAGATGTGTAAAAATATTTAAGTCCAGGCATGATGGGCAAACCGTGAGAAGATGCTACAAGTATCTGGGCTTCAATCATAGCTCTAACTTAAGGGCTGACTATAATATGAATAGGCAAGCGTATGCAAACGGGCGAATACACACAAATCCTATTCTGAAACTATAATGTACCTAACACCAAGTTTCGTCAAGTTTCGTCAAACGTCATTTGCTTACGGAAAGAGCGATACTGGTCGCACCTTCCGTGCGGAGTCAGCTGTTTGTACTCGTATGTATGTATGTACATATGTAACACATGCAGTGTTGCCGCTTTGATCATTTTTACCGAAATTGGTATTTTTTTCTTTTTCAGCTTGGTACATGTAACATAGGTCAAAACAAGTTCTGCTTCCACATTAGGAAGTGGGCCATTTCCTTTAACATAAATACCAGGTAATCCTGAAATTTTCGCAAGGCGAACAGTTCTTCGGCGTTCCTAGCTTACTATAATTATGTGGCCTACAACAAACTGCTTGAGAGTGGCTATTGTTTAAGCTGACCAACCGTCCTCCTTTGAGGAGAATTGTCCTCCTCAAACGTGATTTGTCCTCCTCAAAAATGTTGTCCTTCT
>NW_016159516.1:0-22464 GCF_001687245.7 Rhagoletis zephyria
ATTTACATGTCTGGCTGTAGCTGAGTGCGCGAAGATGCTTGCCACAATTGGCTAATTTCCAGAGGGTCAGGGCGCAATTCNGCACGCGTGGTGTTGATTCAAACGCAACATTTACATGTCTGGCTGTAGCTGAGTGCGCGAAGATGCTTGCCACAATTGGCTAATTTCCAGAGGGTCAGGGCGCAATTCCTATTACAACCAGGATGGAATTTAAATATTTTTTTAACTTAATTATGAAAAAGCAATCAGTAATTGCAAATCGCTTCATTTTAATATGGAAGTATTTGAAGTGAATATTTCTATACAAATACTAAAATTTGTATACTTAAATGTATTACGAGTTGGGTTGGCGCTCTTTCATGTGCGTATTTTTTTTAATTTAGCATGCTTTTTTAATTATAAACTTCTTTCTCTCAGTGCACCGGTTTAATTTGTGAAATAGTCACATTTCGAGATGGTTGAACTTTGCACAAGCAATAGGTGATGATTAGTATATGAACCTAAATACGTTGAAAATGGCGTGCACAGAGTTTTACAATTATATTAAGGGAAAGAAAAGTTTTGAAACAAGTTCACAGCAACGAAAAATATGACTGATATTTTTAGTTATCTTGTACTTAAGTTTTTTCTTTCATGAAACCTAAAGTACAGTGCCGTACAAAATTATTGGCTCGGAGGCTCTTTCATCAGATCACAATTTCTAATCAGATCTTCTAGAAAAATGTAGCTTTTGGGCCAATTAATAAAGTGCAAGTCTGAAGTGTCCTCCATATAAAAAGAATTATCGAACATAGTTTGTATGGAAGAAACTCTCAGTAAAAACAATACCAAAAATCAACTAAAATTTAATGGGCTGCAAAACTTCAGTTTAACAAATTTNAATGGGCTGCAAAACTTCATTTTAAAAATTTGTATAAAAAGTCTGATTAGGATGTTGCAAATTGGAATGCAAATTTATTGAATTTTGCCGAGTTTAGCATAAAGTTTAACATTTTTTTTTATGTTTTTTCATATATTTAGTATAAACTGTATTTTTATAAAGAATAAAAAAAGGTTCATGCATTGTGAAAAATCCTCTGTGCTTTAGGTGTGTNTTAGTTGTGATAAGTTGTTTTGTTTTGTTGGCGTACGTTGTAATGATCTCATGATCTCATGTTGTTATGTTTTTGTCTGTCAAAATAAAATTTCACTACATCCTTTCGCACGTCGAAATGAAAGAGAAGGGAGCGAGAGGCCCTCCCTAAAGTGTCCCGGTTTGGCAACAGAGATATCTGGCAGCCCTATGTATAGGAAGTATTGGTTGATATCTTCCAAGTATGTTTATTTGATTCAAATATATGGGCATAAATGATTTCCCATACCAAATCACTTCGTCATTATTTTGAAAGCACGTGCATGCGTTGGAAGTGAGAGAAGGAGACAAAAAGTATGTGTGTTTGTGTATGTAGGTATTTCGGCCTTTGAGTAACAGATGGCGCAATATTTATAACCTATTCCCGGCGTATGTATGTAAATACATACATATATATGTACGTACAAACATATGTTGATTGCAGTAACTGTTAATGTGGACCTGTTTTTCTTTTAGTAATCTACATATATATGTACGTATGTACACATGAATACATAATACGCGAAAACTTTTTCGTCAAATCAAATCTGTACCGTTCGTTCGATTACAAAGTAAGGTATTATCGAACTAAAGGGCTTGGAATGCGGATGTGTAGTAACTTCAAATCATTTTTAAGTTAAATCAATTATTACACTATGAGTATCGATCGAAAAGGCTTTATTTCCTAATTATATGTAGGAGGGTTGCCACCTGTTCCAAAAAGCAATTTCGACTTAAATAAAGGCAGGAAAATTGAAATGTATGTATATCCTGATATGGATGTCAGACGAAAGACCCTCACGCTGCAACTTTGGGACTGCGAAATCCTCACAAAGCCTGGGGTAATGATTAACGCGAGACTAACATTCAAGGAGCATCTCGAATTTATCTGCGAGAAAGCGAGTAAGGTGTGTTGCGCCCTGACTAAAATGATGATAAACCTCCGAGGTCCAAAACAAGCCCACAGACGATTGCTATGCAGTGGAAGTAAGCTCATATGTTCGCGGTCTCAGGTCAGTCTACTGGCTATGTGCGCTTCGCATATAGTACCGTATCCGAAGATGCCGCACTAGTATTGTCTGGATTACACCCAATAGAGCTTCTGGCAAAAGAACTGTCAATGCATACACCTAGAAACTTAACACTCCCTGCTAGGAAAGCATTAGCCCGTAAAAACATGCTAGAGATGTGGCAGAAGAAATGGGACGAATCGTCCAACGGACGTGGTTTGAAAATATTTTGCAGAGGGTTGCCACCTTGTTACAAAGTTAGATTCAATATAAGCATTAGGTTAAATAAATTATTTCAATATAATTATAAATCAAAATTGCTTTGAAGAAACTTTATTTCCAAACTGTATGTATGAGGGCTCCCACCTGATTTTATAATTAAATTCAATTTAAATTAAGAGTATTAGATAATTTAAATATGTGTCACAATACAAGTGTCAGCGGAAAAGGGTTTAACGAGGTTTTGGTTTAAAAATTATTTGAACGGGATCGCCATCCGTTTGAAAGTCGAATTAAATTATTATATGAAATATTGGCGTCAAACAAAGGAGTATTAAGAAATATTTAGTTTGAGCATTTATAACATTAAAGAGGGTTATATACACAATTTAAATTTGTATCGCAATATGTGTGTAAGTCGAAAAAGGTTTAACAAGGTTTTGGGTTTAAAATATTTTGAATATGGTTGCCATACGTTTTAAAATTAGATTTTAATTAAAGTAAGCTTTAGAAGTATACGCCGCCGAGTCACGCCGCCGCCGCCGCCGTTTTTTGTCGTTTCACACGCGCCGCCGCCGAGTTACGAAAATATCGGTGCGGCGGCGGCGTTCGGGGCCTAAGGAATTTTTTAAAAAGGTTTCTTGTTGTATGCACATTGAAATACATTGTTTGAGGAACTAAATACTACTCGTATAAAAACACTATTTTTCGAAATTAAAATTGCATTTTAACAACATGCATTGCATTGAACATTTCCAAAAAAAGCGTAACTCAGAAAAAACATATGTAGGTAACTCGTTTTTCGATCGAAAGCTTTAATTACAGTTAAATTAGGGTCGAATACTGCTAATCTGACGATTTTTTCCGCAGTAGACAATGTTTTTTTAACATTGTAGTACAACAATACTACATTTTTATATACTACAACAAGAAAGTTATAAAACATCAAAAACTTTAACGCCAATATCTCAGAAAGCAGTTTTAACAGAAGCGCCCTTATTCATCTTACTCCTCAATTATTGGAGATAAAACAAAGACTAGTTGATTTTCCTGTGTTTTTTTTTTAATATTTTAAACAGAATTTTAATAAAAAGCAAACACTTTTTTGCTAATTTTTACATTCGTAAGTTACTTTATTCTGGGGTCCCACAGACGTATACAAGAACTAGATGGCTATGTGAAAATTACGTTAGTAGTTAGGAAGGTTTAGCTCCCGCGCATCTCAATATTTTCTTTTTTTTTAAGTCCCCATTTTTGGTAAAAATTACTATTATTTTGCATTCCATTCTGTTCTCCTTAGAAAAATTTGGCGCTTAATATATTAGAGGAAATTTTAACCATTTATAAGCCATTTTTCAAACAGTGGGTCAAAAAGGCCCGTTCTGGTGGGAGTTGATGGGTTAAACTTTTGGAAAAACCTTATTTTCAATATATAACCCGCAAAAAATCGTAAGAACTCCGTAAATTAACATAACGGTTGATAAGCTTATTGCTAAGATTTATTGATAGCGACATAAATTACCCCATTAACTTTTTTTTTTTTTTAATTGAAATAGTACATACGGATTTGTAGAGTACATAGAGATGTATGTACATATATTAGGGTGCCCATCGAAAATTGTTTTCTTGTACGTTAGTACAACATATTTCATTACATATTTCAAATTGTGGAAATTATCGAGAGTCAAAATTTAAAAAATTCTTTGAAATCCAAGCAAAAATAGTTATTCAAAAACTCATGAATCTAGGAAATCGTATTTTCTGACCTAAATCGACAGGTCGCGACCCCTAAGTGGCCCTTAAAAAACCTATAAAAATAGGCAATAATATTTCTCATAAAAACGAGTAAAATTAGGGGGTAGGGTCTTGAAATTTTCAAAAAAAAGCATTTTCGATGGGAAACCTAATGTATATACTATATAGACTTTCTTCTGTTCGCTCATCCATCAGCAGCAGTCACTCAACATTTGAATTCAAATAGAAAAGTAACGTAGTTTAAATTTAAAACTAATTCAATGAATGAATTAACTAGAATTATAATCTGATGACATGATAAGATTGGAAGCCTCATGGCTCTTTGGAATCTACCTTATGGGCAGCAGCGCCGGCGTCGCCGCCGCCGCCGATTCTTTTTGAGGTTGACCACGCCGCCGCCGCAAAGACTGTCGGCGTAAACCTCTAGTAAGCATAAGCTAGTTGAAATATTAAAATATGACGTGAAACGAAGGTGGTAAGATATCCTTATTTTGAATATTTAGAATATTATAAAAGAGGGTTGCCACCTGTTTAAAAAGGTAAAATCAAATTATTTAATAAGTGAAAGCAATTATTAAAAATATGGGTATGAAATGAAATGTTTTTAAAAAGACTTTATTTCTGAACTGCATTTAAGAGCGCTGTGACGTAGTAAAAAAGCAAATTTAACTTAATTCATCAGGCACATGAAATTTGTAGGTATCACAATATCAGACGCACGAGATTTTTTTATTTCTTAACTATATTTAGGAGGGTTGCCAGCTGTTTCAGAAGTCTTAGCTAACTTATGCACAAATTCGAAGACGAGGATAATGAAAAGACGAGCATGAACGCGAAGAAGAATAATAATACGGTGACCTAGGCTAATAGAAAAAGCAATGCAAATTTCTGCAGTATGAAAGGAAATAAAAATGAATCCAAGTAGTGTTACACGTCATGTCATATGTATGTCTATTTATAAGCTGATGGTACAAATGATTGAAGTCCATGTGGGTCTGCTTCTCTATTGCTAATTCCTAATATTTTGCAATTCAAACTGATTTATTAAATTCAATTCAATACAATCCAAACGAATATTTCATGTACCGTTTTTCAGACGAAGGCGCTGGACTGATCCTTTTTTTCTCGCAATATGTATATGTTATTTAAATTGATATACATATTTGGTATTGTATTGTATTTTCTTTATTTCTCAATATATCTTCACAACTTTGCTAAATATTACATAAATACGTATGCTAAAGCCTAAATGAGAAATAGTTAATGGCATCTGATGTTCATTGAAAGAACAGAAGTGATGCCATTTCATTCATATTGTATTATAAAAATGCTGTGGGGCGCATAAAGATAATACTTATTTGTACAAATTATAATACACGCATTTGTGATAAATAAGTAGAATATTACATAAGAAAAATGATGTGTAATTTAAATTCTTAAATCAATATTAGGATATTAGTAAGAGCAACCAAATGAAATTATGTAATAGGTCGTAGCAGAATCTCAATATCTTCATGATTGAAACCAAAAAGCCACAATTTTGCTTTTTTTTGAAATACAAATAGACTTCTAATAATTTGGATCTCGTTGGGGAGTTTGTTAAAAAGTTTACATGATAATGTGGTGTAGAAGTTGCGGAAAAGCGTGGTGCGAAAGCCAGGAACCGAAACATGAGAAAAGGAGTTGCTTCTTAAACTATAGGGTATGTATATAGGACTTCGTATGTATCCGCTCCGTAAAAAAAAATTTTAAAACTTTAAAATAGTACAAGTGTCGCACGGGAAGAATATTCAGTTTTTTAAACAGATGCATAGAATGCGCTAGACGGTCAGCGTTACACATTCTTCGGATGAGACACTTCTGCAAAATTAATATCGGACGGATCTTACTAGTATATGCACTAACCCAACAACTTATCCCGTATTGTAGTTTGGAGTGGATTAGTTCATGATACACGGTTCTTGGTATTCTATTTGAGCACAGTTTTTTTAGATAATAGAAAGAACGAACAGTTGATAACAAATATTGCTTCATGGCGGAGATATGTGATGACCAACTTAAATTTTGGTCAATTATAACCCCTAAATACTTGAAGTTAGAAACAACTTCGACGACAAAGCATTTACTGTCACAAATTGGTTTCTCGTCAAAAGTAGCTATAGATTTTTGCTGAACACATTTATTGCTGCATAACTTGTGCCGCATACAATTATGGGAATGAAAAACAACTTCATTACTAGGTATTTCCTTGCCACAAACGGTAAAATACAATAACTTTGTTTTGCTGCTTACCACGAGTTTATGACTAGCAAACCAAGATCTTAGCAAATGAACATCGTGGTTGATATCAACAAAGAGATTAAATGCATTTTTCGATCCATATGCAATCGCAAGGTCATCAGCAAAAGCTGTAACTTTTCCCATAAAAGGCAGCGAAAATATGGAATTGATATATATCAAAAACAAAATTGGTCCAAGAACCGATCCCTGGGGAACACCTAAGGTTATGCATCTGGTTGTGCTCAGATTATTGTGAATTTTTACTCTTTGAATTCTATTTGATAAGTAAAACTTAATCGAGAATGGTCCCACGAAAACCTGCGGAATTAAGCTTGCTCAGTAGAATGTCATGGTCAACCATGTCAAAGGCTTTCGTTATATCCACAAAAAGACTAACACCGCGGTTTTTCTCATTAATTTTCTTATAAATAATTGCGAATTGCATAGGACTTAAGTAATTAATTCTATTTAAATAGGCTAAAACCCTACTTTTCACAGTTTTCTCAAAAACCTTTGAGATTGAGGATAGTAAAGAGATAGGTCTATAGTTGTTTTTGTCTTTTTTAATTCTCTTTTTTGAAGAGTGGTATACCGGTTGCGCATTTTAAGTCATCAGGAAAGACTCCAGATACTATACTGAGATTGAATAAATGCGTCAAGATGTCTACAACGTAAAACGATATATTTTTTAACGTATTATTCGATATGTTATCACTACCACTTGAACCAGATTTGTTTAAAGATTTAACTATGTTAAGTATTTCCAAACCTGAAACGGGTTCAAAGAAAAAACTATTTCCAGGAGGTTGGTATTCAGAGTGTATTGGTCCATCAGCATTTGTTGTACACATACACTGAGATAATTACTTACTTAATGAAAGGTATTTCAATAACCTTTCCAACCATATCCATGTTTTGAAAAACGGTTCAATAATTTTCGAAAAATAAGGTTTTAATTCCTATGCGAGTTATCACATAAGGAATCTGTTAAATGAAACAGACTTCTACATGTGAAGTGCTATGCGTTGGGTAACCGCTTACACGCAAAGCTCATTTAACAGATTCCTTATGTCAGGAATTCCCAAACTTTTTTCACCACGGCACCCTTGTTGTGCTAAAAAAAGTTTCGCGGCACCCCTACTCATCAAATGTCTACGAAAACAAGAAAACTCAATACAAACTTTAGCTTTAATGTGAGAACTGAAAATGTTCTGATGATTCCTTAATTTTTTCTTTTAAGTTTATTGAAAGCTTCGACAATTTTACCCTGAAATCATTTGACACTGAAAGCTTGCTAGTGTGTTTGTTTTTAATCGACAAAAAGGATAAGGTAATCAATTCGTCGGAATATTTTTTTATTATTATTATTTTTTTTTTATGTATGTTACCGCATAACTTTGGACCACGTTAACAGATTACTATATATCTTTTCCTAAAGGAAGGGTGTTACCTCACAGGTGGTCGCATTCTAATTTGGTATAAATCCGATCATTGGATCATGAAGAGATTAACAATAATCTTAAAATTTTATATGGAAATTAAAGTCAGTATTTTTTTGCTTAAAAATTACTTGTTTATATAGGCATTTGTTAAAAATGCAGTCTCACATAGAAATGTTAAGGTCACTAGTATTTTAAATGCAACCTTGCCAACAGCAGTTTTTTTGTATAACATTGAACATTGTTTAGTAAATTCGTTGATATTATCAAAACGGGGAGTATTAGATAAAACTCAGTAAATTCAACAGACGACTTCTCGGTGACAAATAAATATTTTTTTAAAGCTTTAAAATGAATTTTGGAGGGGAGGAGTAGTACGTTTAGACAACGAGATGATCTTTGTGAAAAAAAAACTTTTTATTCGTGTTAGAGGAGCTCAAATGTGCCCAAAACCGTGATTTTTGTACTTTGGGATCAGATTCGAATGCAGCACGTCAAAGACCTTCGGAAAAGTATAGTCCGATCCTTGGTTAGAAAACCTTGTTGGCCTGTGTAATACAAGGTTGGATAAATATTGACATTTGTGTCAGTCGGCTGCCTTGTAAGGTTGCAGTTGAGAAGAAAAGTAAAAGCGGGTAACCATTTTATCCCCTTTTGTGAAAAGGTAGTAGGAAAAGTGGTCTGGTAGTGCTGAAATACGTTTTTTGTATAGAAATTTAGTAAACATATAAATCAGATTCCACTGACCTACACACTAGACAATGAATTAACTTTTTTATGGTATATTAAACATGCTATACAGATATTAAAAATGAAACAAATGAAGAATGAGAGAATTTTATTCGCATAAAATTCTGACCAAAGATAAATCTTATCGACAAATATTCCAAAATTTTTAAAATAAACCATGGTTTCATTAAAATTCCAGTATATATTAAACAAAATTAATGGAATTCAAACAAATTCTTTATTCAAAGGGACTATATCGCACACCGTGTTCAAAAGAGTTACAACTTAAAATTTGGCATTTTTGAGATGATACGCAAAAAATGTACACAGAGCTTTTATTTACCTTTCAGCAAAAGCTGGAATAAATTTTTGTTATAATATAAGAAACAGTTTTTCGCATTTTCTAACAAACGTATTATTTTGAGTTATGACTCTTTTGAAGACGGTGTGCGANCTATATCGCACACCGTGTTCAAAAGAGTTACAACTTAAAATTTGGCATTTTTGAGATGATACGCAAAAAATGTACACAGAGCTTTTATTTACCTTTCAGCAAAAGCTGGAATAAATTTTTGTTATAATATAAGAAACAGTTTTTCGCATTTTCTAACAAACGTATTATTTTGAGTTATGACTTTCAAAAAATATGCAAATAGTAAAGATGCAATTGATATAATAAATTAATCTTTTAAAAATCATTATATTTGCTGCATTTAAAAATTACATGTACAATATCGCTAGCTTAGAATGAAAAGTTGCTAAGTCCACTTTTTATGAAAACTCATATTTTGATATAAGAGGCTAGAGAAACTTAGTACGCATCGTTTCGAAAATTATAAAGGTACTTATTTTATTTTTTCCTCTTCATAAGCAATAAAAGGAAAATTTGCTAAGTCCAAAAGAAGCACCACAAATCCGATAAGGCCAAAATAATACGACATCTTTTAATAAATATCGAATCCTTCTGATTCTTATGGAGTTTTGCTTTGCTTTAAACGCGCAAAATGTTTGATTCAAAGTCTTGCGAAATAGTTAATGAAAATGGCCATAGGAAGATTTTTTCCTCTCCTGTAAAATTTTTAAATTGGGACTTAGCAACTTTTCTTTCTAAGCTAGCGATATCTTAGATTGAATTACATTTGGTGTTGACCTGCACAAGAAAAAATCCTAATATCTGCACTTTCACTTTTATGGGGTGGTATACTTACTTGTAAGTATGCAACGGCTACACTTCACCAAATAAATCGCTGCCAAAAGTGGACGGACACCCAGAGATCCTAGCGCAACGGCCGCACTTACTGTAAAACGCAGGTTTTTGAATAAAAATTTTGAACAAACTTAAAAATTTTTTTTTTTAATTTTTAATGATATTTTCTCTTATACACCATGCGTCAGTCAATTTTACACACGAAAAAATCAACATATTTACAAAACTGGGAGCCAAATACAGTAAAACGACGTTTTTAGTTTTTCTCTCTGACGTCAGGATATTTTTAAAAAGGATTTTGAAATTTCTAGAATATGATTGAATAAAAAAATTATTTAAAAGGTGCATTGTAGAATGTCAATATGGGTATCAACTAAAAGGAAAAATTCTGTCGAATAGAAAAAAAAATTAATTTTTGGGTGCACCATGACAAATAAGTATTGAAAATGTCCTTTTAAAATTTTATCCTTGAATATCCTTGGAAACTCCCATTATTTATTTTTGAAAAAAATGTGTCAAGGTATAATATGTTAACTACCACTTCCCCGAATTTCGCCCTTCTAACTTTATTAGTTTTAGATAAAAAAAAATTTACACTTCTCTTTATAAGATATTGACAGTTACAATATACATAAATGAAGATACTAGAATCATTATTATGGAACCATGTATGCGCTCAAAAAGAACAAACTGACCGTATGATATACCTACGGTTTAAATACTTCAATTGCTTTGTATACAAGGCCGTAGCCAGCCTCTCATCTAGGGGGCAGGATTGTTTTTAATTATATATTTTTTTTTGTGTTATAAAACGAAATTTTTGGGTTTAAGAATGTATAAGTTTTCTGGTATCCTTTACAACGATACCAATTTTTTAAAAATCGGTTAGCAATTTTTTGTTTAAAATATTTTTTTTTATAATAAAGGTACTTTTTGCCTTCAAGTGTTTTTTCTCAAATTTTTATACACGAAGTATACAAATATGCACACCAGAAGAAAGAGGGTTCAATCGCAACGATACCAAATTCTTAAAAATCGGTTGGTAAATTCTTTGTTAACTTTTTTTTTTTATAAAAGAAGTTATTTTTTCCTTTTAAGTGTTTTTTTTTTCTTAATTTTTTATATACGAAGTACACAAATACGCGTATCAGAAAAAAGATTTTATAGTGTTAAAAACGATATCAATTTTTTAAAAATCGGTTATTAATTTGTTTGTTTAAAATATATAAAGGTATTTTTTCCTTTTAAATGTTTTTTTCTCAAATTTTTACATACAAAGTATACAAATACGCATATCAGAAGAGAAAAAGGGGTCTAATCACGTTTGCAACGATAGCAACTTTTTAAAAATCAGTTCAAAATTATTTGAAATATAAGGTTTACAATTTTTCGAAGACTCGACCTTTGCCCCCTTATAGCACCTGTAATATAAGTTTGCAAAAAAAACTTAGAAACTATTTAAATGAGAGCAAAAGGCGGTCTAAGACTGTATTTTTAGTTTTTTAGTTATTTACATATAATAATAAAAAATTATTTTTTTACCAATGATCCTATTTCGAACTTCGAAGGTCCATATCTCGATTTCGGAGGCTAACTTCGAAAAACGGAGAAATTACTTTTTACCTATGACTCAATCTCTTAAAAAAATTGGTTTGGTCCAATACCCAGCGGAGTACAGTACAATGTAATGATTCTAGTATCTTCATTTATGTATGTATATTGTAACTATCAATATCTTATAAAAAAAAGTGTAAATTTTTTTTTATCTAAAACTAATAAAGTTAGCAGGCGAAATTTGAGGATGTGGTAGTTTACATATTATTCCTTGACATACATTTTTTACAAAAATAAATATTGGAAATTTCCAAGGATATTCAAGGATAAAGTTTTAAAAGGACAACACAACAACATTTATTCGTCCTGGTGCAACAAAAATTAATTATTTTTTAAATTCTACAGAATTCTTCCTTTTAACTGATACCATATCGTTACTCTACAATGCACCATATCTTTTAAATAATTTTTTTATTCAATAATATCCTGGAAATTCAAAGTCCTGTAAAAAAATTACTGACGTCAGAGAGAAAAATTAAAAACGCAGTTATTATTTGGCTCCTAGTTTTATGAATATTTTGATTTTTTCGTGTTTTAAAAATTGTTGGTTGTTGCCGCACGGTTTTACTAAAGCACTCTTAATTTTTTATAAACAACTTATAAACAGCGTTTTAATTAAGCGACTTAAGCTTAGTTGTTGGCTAACAAGAAAAATAGTTGCGAACCAGCATTTGCTTCAATCTACGAAAAAATAGTTTTTTGCCAAGTCTAGATTTTAAGGGTCATTTTAAAATCCTAAAATTGCAACGCACCCGCCTCTGTGCAGCAAAAAATGTGCGCCCAACAATGCAAGGAAAGCTTAACGCTGAAAAGCTGCAATCACAACAGACGGCCAATTTATTCGCCACTCGACTCACGCACCTGCTCTCTGAGAGCACTCTTCAACAATCCGACATACGCGAGCAGTGGAACCACATTTCCCGATCATTATACTTAAATTGTGGAGGGAACACTTTTATAACCTACTGAATGGCAGGGTCGCTGAAAGTAGTGAAGAAGACGAACCCGAGTCCCCAGTCGATGATGATGGAGTAGCTGTCCCACCGTCTGACTATGACGAGGTACGAATAGCGATTACGCGGCTGAAAAATAACAAAGCTGCTGGAGCTGACGGCCTACCAGCCGCGCTATTCAAGTACGACGGCGAGGAGCTGATAAGGTGCATGCATCAGCTCGTATGCAGAATATGGTCAGATGAACGCATGCCCGACCAACGGAATTTAAGTGTGCTCTGCCCAATCCACAAGAAAGGCGACCACGCCATACGGGCCAACTACCGCGGAATCAGCCTTCTAAGCATAGGTTATAAGGTCTTATCAAGTGTATTGTGCGAAAGACTGAAGCCCACCGTAAACGAGCTATTGGACCTTATCAGTGTGGCTTTAGGCCTGGAAAATCCACCATAGATCAGGTATTCACAATACGCCAAATCTTGGAAAAGACCCGCTAGAATAGGATCGACACACACCATCTATTTTTCGATTTCAAAGCCGCTTTCGACAGTACGAAGAGAAGTTGCCTTTATGCCGCGATGTCTGAATTTGTTATCCCCGCGAAACTAATACGGCTGTGTAAAATGACGTTGAGCAATACCACCAGCTCCGTCAGAATAGGGAAGGACCTATCCGAGCCGTTTGATTCCAAACGAGGTTTCAGACAAGGGGACTCCCTTTCGTGTGATTTCTTTAATCTGATGTTTGAGAAGATAATAAGAGCCGCAGAACTGAACCGCTCAGGCACAATACTTTACAAGAGCGTACAATTGCTGGCGTATGCCGACGACATCGATATTATCTGTAAAAACAAGGCTACGTCAGTTCTGCCTTCTCGGGATTGAATAGAGAAGTAAAGCGAATGGGTCTGGTGGTGAACGAGGACAAAACGAAGTATCTCCTGTCATCACACAAACAGTCAGAGCATACGCGTCTTGGCACCCACGTCACTGTTGACAGTTACAAGTTTGAAAAAGTAGACGACTTCGTTTATTTGGGAACCAGCATTAACACCAATAATAATGTCAGCCTTGAAATCCAACGGAGAATCACTCTTGCCAACAAGTGCTACTTTGGGCTGAGTAGGCCATTAAGAGGTAAAGTCCTCTCTCGTCGTACAAATATCACACTCTATAAGTTNCGAGAGAAAGATTCTGCGAAAGATTTACGGGCCTTTACGCGAATATCGCAGACGATTTAACGATGAGCTGTATGACCTTTACAACGATATAGACATAGTGCAGCGAATTAAAATTCAGCGGCTCCGCTGGCTTGGCCATGTCGTTCGAATGGACAGAAACGCTCCTGCTCTGAAAATATTCAACGCGGGCCGCGATGCTGGTAACAGAGAAAGAGGAAGGCCTCCTCTGCGTTGGAAAGTCCAGGTTGAGAAGGACTTGGCTTCACTTGGCATTTCCAATTGGCGTCAGTTAGCACAGAAGAGAAATAACTGGCGTGCTGTTTTGGACTCGACCAAAATCGCTTAGTCGGTTACAGCGCCAATAAAGAAGTTTGCAACTGTCCTTAACTTGACCGGATGCACAAATATTGAGATTTTTTTTCTGTCACATAGCGCAATTTGTATTCAATATGTATTTATCTCTCAATACGATGTCAAATTATATACATACATACATATGTACATATATAAAAATCCTAAATAAATTTGATTTCAAAATAACTGTATTCTCACCTAAAGAAATTAAGAAAAGAAAAGCGCTTTTCCACCCGCATTAGTTTTCTTTAATATTTTCCTTTTTGTACATATTTTATTACAAAAAAAAATTAATTCCATGTCAATTTAAAACCATCTTACCATTAGTACGCACCTTATGAGGAAAGAAAATAGTTCTGTAATTTTTTTAAATTTATTAAATATTCTTACAATACAATTATCATTTCATCGTTTTCAGCATTTGAAACGTTTCATTCACAAATTCGAAAGTTCATTACCAGTTTCGTAGTGACTCATTTTTTGTTTTTAACATTATAATTATGTATGTATTTATGGTAATTGCTGTGCCAACCACTCCCACTCTCAACATCTTTCTTATATTATCTACATTCTATATGTATGTATAGACGTTAAATATTTCGTTCATCGTTTAATTTTTTGAAATATTTCCCCTTATATAAACCTGCTGCGCTTGCGCTCTCCCAAATGTACAACCATACATATGTATGTACATATGTATGTATACATATAAACTTTAGTGAATGAGAAAAACAATGGAGTATATATTTTTTTGGTGAAATTTATTTATGTATGTATGTACTATGTAAGTATTGCCCACGATGACTCTCAACCCCGAAATAAGTTTGCATTAGGACTTTATTCCAACTGTTGTTTGCGAAATATTTTTCCACAACTCATTTAGGTCGTATTTTATGTAGCTGCACTGGTTTTTATTTTAAGCACTTAGTAATCCCAGTTGGTAAATCGTAGAGCTCTGCAATATTCTTCATAGATCTCATTTTTTCTATTGGAAATATGCCTAATTTTCATCCAGTATGTTAATATTTGAAATAAAGAAGACATTAGCATCAACAATTTGGAAACAAATATATTGTTTTCTGTATATGGATATATCGATCGTAGGTACGCATCTTTTAAAAGCTTTCACCAAGAAAATTAATAAGCCCAGTAAAATATTCCTTCAGATTAACTCTATTTCGTAAACTCTTGCTTTTGATATTCACACTAGGACAGCAAACCGGAAATTCAATACCAATCGGATAACAGAAAAGATAGAAAATCTGCGCCTCCATAAGGTGTATAATACGCCTACCGGATTCCTAAAATTTAAAATTCTTTTCAGCAAAAAACTAAAAGTCTTGTATTTTTACAATATGTACCCATGTATTTGAAAAATGAATTATCGTTATTGCGAATGTCGCCTGGAGCTATGTAAACTAACGACTACTAACCTATTAACGTTGGTTTTGTGAGTGCCAATTTTCGTTGAACTAACGACTGTGAATAGCATCTTTCCACAGATATTTGGTGGTCGGTGGAGGTGCAGATTTCGTATTAAATTTAGTACGTCCATGTAAGAACTACAAAACTAAAGTTGTGAGTAAAAAGGCAGCGAAGTTTTAGCGAAAGGTATTTATGGAAAGACACAGGCAAAACTTACCCCCCTATTATGAATTTTCATACGATAGACCAGTGCTCGTCAAACTTTTGAGTGTGACGGACCGGCTGCAGTTTTTCTATTACGTCGGGGACCGGTACCTTTTTTTATTGATTATTTTTCGTTTACGATCATCTCATATATGTATTAAAATTTGTTTAAATGAATTTCTTTATTAGCCGGGTGTCTATATATGACCTATTACCATTTAATGATAGCAGATATTAGCGATTTTTTATGAATGTTTAACAAATTTAAGTTGTTTTTATTATACAAGTTGTATATAGCCTCATTAAACAGGAATATAAAACATCAAAAAATCGTTGTCCATTTCGCGACGCCCTTTGCGGACCGGCGACTTATGGCTTACGGACCGGCACCGGTCCGCGGACCACCACTTTGACGAGCACTGCGATAGACGATAAACGCTTGCAAGCATATCGTATGATATCAGTTCTCANGAATTATCGTTATTGCGAATGTCGCCTGGAGCTATGTAAACTAACGACTATTAACCTATTAACGTTGGTTTTGTGAGTGCCAATTTTCGTTGAACTAACGACTGTGAATAGCATCTTTCCACAGATATTTGGTAGTCGGTGGAGGTGCAGATTTCGTATTAAATTTAGTACGTCCATGTAAGAACTACAAAACTAAAGTTGTGAGTAAAGGCAGCGAAGTTTTAGCGAAAGGTATTTATGGAAAGACACAGGCAAAACTTACCCCCCTATTATGAATTTTCATACGATAGACGATAAACGCTTGCAAGCATATCGTATGATATCAGTTCTCGTATTAACGTTTTCATATGCCCGACAGGTGTATTGTTGTTAATGGCTGTGGTTTTTGTTCACTTTTACTTGCAAACTAGCACAAATCAGCTACGCTAACTATCGGATTTCATACGACAACATCGATTCGTAATAGAGAACAACAGAATACAAGCGTTTATCGTGCATCGTATGAATTCATAATAGCGGGGTTAGATGGGTAGCCATTCCAGCAGAATTAAACAGCTTGGGGCAACTACCGCTTTCATGGGAAAAGTAGTTAAGTCAAAGAAAAGTATGGAACATAAATGAATTAAATAATGCGAATAAACACCCCTATTACGAGTGTGGACTATTAGTAGATAAACGACTCTTATNCGTTTATCGTGCATCGTATGAATTCATAATAGCGGGGTTAGATGGGTAGCCATTCCAGCAGAATTAAACAGCTTGGGGCAACTACTGCTTTCATGGGAAAAGTAGTTAAGTCAAAGAAAAGTATGGAACATAAATGAATTAAATAATGCGACACATTTTGGCGTCGGTTTGGGCAGATATGATCAGCAACACGCAAAATAAACACCCCTATTACGAGTGTGGACTAGTAGTAGATAAACGACTCTTACAGCGGTTTCTTTTCTCGAAATTATGTTGCATTTATTCTACCCTGCGCCAGGTCTGTCATGTTTTCGTGTTCCTTTCTCAGCATCTTCACATGCATATTGCGTGCTCTTTCTTTAAAATGTTGTACTCTGATAATGTTGCCCCATAAGGTGACATTTTTTCGAGAAAAAAAAACGCCATTAGTCGATTATCGACTATCCATGGTATTACCAATGTTGTTTTCTCGTTCAATAAGTGAGTGGGAATAGTTTTTAGTCGCTCATCCTTCTAAAAGCAAACAGTTGTAGAAGGATGAGCGATTTAAAATATTCACAGTCGTCTATTTCAACGAGAAATCAACATCCACAATACCATGGAAAAGCCATAATCGAATAATAGTCGTTTACCTACTACTAGTCGACACTTGCAATAGTCGCAATGTCTAAAAATTTCATACAATGGAGGCCCCAAAAACACCCAATATACTTTTACGCCGATGGAGGAAGCGATATAGAATTTTTTGATATGACTAGAAATCGGAAACAGCAAATCTAGAGCTCATTTTGAAATAGTAAAAGAGGACCAATGAACTTGTCTCAGCGATTCAACTGAAGTAAATATGAAAGATTAGGAAATGCTGGAAGCCCGAGAATGCGAAATACGAGAGGAACTTTTAATCGTTCCCACGACAGTCGGGTCTACGTAACCGGAACGACCCAGATTTATATCTGGCCAAGGACTGTCACTCCAGCAATACTCCCCAAAAAGTTTTTGGGGAATTTGTATGCTGCTACAACAACAACAACAACAGGAACATTTACTCTAAAAACAAAAAAAATATGGCATAATAGAAGAGGATATCCATTTACTGTTTTTTTTTATAGAAATCTTCGTTTTATTAGATTTAGGCCACTCAAATCGTTTTAATGTTATCATCTAAATAACGCACAAATGTAAGGAAAGTGTCCAAAAGCTGCTTACAATTAAGCAAATATTCACAAAACTGCAAATTTTTTTCGCTCAAGTTACAAAATAATAAATAAAATAATTGACTGAATCGACTAATGGCTTTTCTACGACCAATCGACACTCGCAATAGCATTGAATATACATATGTATACCCATATATAACCCTACCAGCTAATAATTTTTAATCACGAAATCACGGAGACCAAGTATGCGCGAAGAATATTGTAAAAATAAAGTATAGTTTAAAAAACTAAAACGTCCCTACTATAATTGCCATTCGTACTGTCATCAGGTATGTAACTTGAGAATAGAAATCGGTGCATCTTTTAGCCGTATCAATATTACATAGTTACATCTCGAGCTAATAAAAGGAAGGTAACAAAAAGAGTAAATTTTCGATTTAAAGTTTAAATTTTCGCGTATACTAAATTGCTGCCTTAAACAATTCGCTAAAATTAGCTAAATCTTTTTATAAACATATTCTGTTAAATCTCTATTGTTACAAGTCGCATGTGAACGCTGGCTTCATAATCAATAAACGAAATATTCAAAAATCTCACGCGTCAAATTTTTCTTTTTTTATTTGCGTTTCCATACACATAATTTAACTTCAAAAGCGACCAATGAAATTGAAGTATTTAATTCCGTTTTAATTCACGAATCAAAATCATTCCTCCCCGCAACTTTAAAATTCTACCTTTAAGCGCGTTCGTTTCTTTTAAACATGCTTTGTATATATGTATGTATGTATGTATGTCCATATGCATGTAAACGTGAAATGTGTGTGTATGGTACTATATTCAAATTGGCCATGCTACAGATATTGTTTCGTTATTTATGTTTTAATAGTGTTTCCTTTAATTTTAAATGTTCAATTTCTTTAAAATTATAATTAGTTCATTTGATTACAATAGATGTGTTGGTTGGTTGGGTTGCCTTCTCTTTGTTGTTTTTTTTTTCTTTTATAATTATATAAATTTTAATAATTATAATATATTTAATAAACCATATTTATAATGTTTTGCTCTGGTTGTTGCTTCTGCTGCTTCTTATGTACCCGTAGTCGCCGTCATCGTCGTCTTGCCGTCGACCACGTCCACGTCCACATTGCATCGTCGTCGTCGCCTTTCTACATACTGCCTCAGCATCAACACTCCCCCCTTCCTCCTCCATTATACCATTTGTTTCAACTGCACCTTCATTTTCATAGCGTTGTGTTTTTGCATCTGCTATTGACCACACCGTTCGTCTCCGTTGTCGCTGCTGTTGTTGCTGCTGTGCGAGATTGGATTTGTTCTTGTTGTTCTGGATGTGGCTGTGGATGTTTTCGTTCTGTTGTTTCTTCTGTTTGTTTTTATGTTGCAGTTTTAGTTTTTGCGGTTGCTGTTTTTGTTTATGTTCATGTCATGGCTGATGAGGACGATAGCACTACCTAGAATGTTGTTGTTGCGGTTGTGAGCCAGTAGCCGCTGCGCCTCCGCCAACTGGTGGGGGTGGTGGACGGCCCCGTCGCTCAATGCCTCTGTCAGCTGTCGATTTACCGCCAGCGGCTCCAGCCCCACCACTTGCACTAGTGTTGCTGGTTGATTTCTTTTTTGATGCGTAGGTTTGCTGCTGTGCTTGCTGTTGTTGTTGTTGCTGCTGCTGCAATTGCTTGTACTCGTCGGCAATATCCTCCGGCGAGGTCTGTTGCTGCTGATGCACCTGTTGGCGCCCACCGCTTACATGCATGCTGCCGCCGCCGCTGCCACTGGTGTTTGTGGTTTGTGCCGAGGCATCTGTGTTATTGTTCATCAGCGATTCCCTCGCATTGGCGTCGCTTTTTGTGTTCGCAGCCGAGACTTTCTCATTATTTACATTATCACTGTTGGTTTCCTGCGATTCGCCGCGATTTTCGCGCTCAGCTTCGGCACCACTAATTGCAATAGCGTCAAGCGAGTCAAAGGAAAGTGTTGACAACAGAAGCGCTTGTACAAATTGTGAACTGTATTCAGAAGAAAATGGAGAAAAATTCACATTTTTATTAAGGAATTATTATAAAGATAACATTTTTGAAATATACAACACTATCAAACTGAGGAAATTGGATTGGCGAAACACCACGGGTATTCCGTCAAGCTAAGAGCTTACTAGGGAGGTACAACCTAAAGAGTTACGGGTTACTCATAAACTTCGCCAAGGTGAGGCTTAGAATTATTACAGGTTTTTTACGGGTCATTGTAGGCTAAGTGGCATAAGATAGGGATTTGATCAAACAATCTTTGTCGTTTTTGTGACTCCACCAAAGAGACATCATACCACCGCCTCCTGGAGTGTGAAGCCTTTTCGCGGAGACTGAACAGATTCTTAGGACATCTATGGCCAAGAGAAGAGCACATACGCTCAATTCCTCCGCGATTCATTATAAAATTTATACCGTGATTAGGGCAAGATGCAGTGCTCTGATGAGCTGTGATCACAATAGAGCTACTGGCCGCAGTTCTTACTTTATTTATGTATCTCTAGTATTGTGGGATTTAAAAAGGGATATATTTCGAGCTGTAAAAGCTTTTTGTTTTTCAAGAGATTAAAATAAAATTGAATTTTGCGGTAGCTTTGGGATTTTACCGAGACTTTCGAATAATATTATTTCCGGTTTTTCGTATTTTTTGGTATTTTTGGTAATTTTTCAAGATTTTCGGAGCGTATTTTTCGGGAGCTTTCGTCGTTCTTCGTGATTTATTTTTCAGGACACTTGGGATTTCTTTCGAATATTTTTGGTTTAAAAAGACATTTGGGCCCCTATTATGAGTTGCATTCGATTTTCGACTGTGGTCGAAAGTGCTGAGCGAACGAATTTTCATTTGGTATGATGGCGCTCATTCGATGAAGCGCTCGTTTAGGTTGTTCACAATAGTATATTTTTCACCGCCGAGAAGCTTTGTTTACAAATCGAGCAAACTATATAGTGTGCTTATACATATTTATATGTATAACAATTTAAGTGTTAGGGGTCAGAGAACATTGAACTCTGACGCCTGAGAAAGCCAAGTACAGCGTAAGATTTAGAAATGATGTGACTGATATGACTGTTAAAAGACCAATTAGAGCTGAAAATTATACCAAGGTCTTTGATTTCTTGAACTTTTTGAAGTTGAGTTTGAGAGATTGCATAAGACGTCGAAAGAATACTGTGACTTTTGGAAAAAGTAACTTGAAAACATTTTTTAATATTCAGAGAAAGGCGAGGGCTGAGACACCAACTGTGTAGAATATTAATCTCGGACTGAAGTCTAAGCGCATCATGCGAATGTTCAATCACAGCAAAAATTTTCAAATCGTCAGCATACAGCAAAAATTTAGCAAATGAAAAACAAGAACTCACATCATTTATAAATAATACAAAGAGTAAGGGACCTCAAATGCTACCTTGAGGAACCCCCGATGAGCAACCATTAACAGAGACCACACAGCGCCTATCCGACAAATAAGATTTGAGCCATTGCAAAAATACTGAGTGGAAACCCAGTGAGGCTAGCTTACTGCCCAACAAACTATGCGAAACTCTATCAAATGCTTTAGCAAGATCAATGTAAATGCAATCGACTTGGAAACCGTTCCGAGATAGCTGCAATATAATACTCACTGAAGACGCCTAGCTTAGTAACCGTAGATCGGTTGGGGACGAAACCATGTTGATTGGGTGAGACTAGACTTTTTCCTTGACGGCAACTTCAAAAAGTTTGGAAATTGTTGCAAGGTTCGAAATGGGTCTGTAATTACAGACATCACTTTTGTTTATCACTTTTAAGAATAGGGGTAATTGCAGTCAATTTCAATTCATCATAAAAAATACCGGGGCTAGAGACCTATTGAAAATAATTTTTAAAGGAGAGATCAAAGCAGGGCACTTCTTTATAAAGTTTGAAGAGAGCCATATATGTAATACTTCTATATTGGCAGTACGTTGAAAGTATATCCGCCAACATTAGAGTGCAGATATATAATTATAGAACGAGAAAACCAACCAACCAATGTACCCAGAATGACGTTTGAAAATAATACAAAATCAGGAGCGGTGCAGTAACCGTCAATATTTTACAAAATTAAATTTTAATTTAAGCCAAAAAAAGTGTTTATCTTTGGAACAAAAAGTAAGGAAAAAGGAATCGTGTTGCACGCGTCAGTATGTTATACTATTTACTTAAAAATGAGCTGTATCAGGGAAAACGGGCAGACGCCAAAGCTCGCCCCAATAACGTTCAGGAAAAAACTTTTGGTTATTTTATTTTTCTATTTTTTTAATATTTGTAATTTAAACTGCTCCTGGAGTGACTTGACCGTGGTTTGTTTGTAATAGTTCACAAATATACATTTATACTAACACAAGCAAACATTTATTTGATAGGTTGTCTCCCTTTGATTACGGAATAAAAACACAATTTGAAGATACGTTACTATCAATATAAGAAGTATTACATATATGAAGAGAGCCCATCAATATCTTGTTTTGCAGAAGCTGCTAGATTTAAAATGCCATTAGCAATATCGTCAGAGGAAAGTCTAAGGGAGCCAAAATTAGTAGAACTCACACTAGCAGAGAAACTAGAATCCACAGTAGGGTTATCATTTACGAAATTAGAACTAAACAAG
>NW_016159516.1:24920-29324 GCF_001687245.7 Rhagoletis zephyria
CTAGCCATAAAATCGACAATAGTGCTCGATATGCTTCCAATTCAGCCTTATCCCCAATTCAATGAGAATAAATCGTTCTTCTTCTTCATGTTTGGAACTGTAACGCGATAGCAATTTCGCAAGATATAAACAAAGCACGCCAGCCATTTCTCTTCTGTGCCATCTGACACCAATTGGAAATTCCAAGAGCAATTCCATCGCAGAAGAGACTTCCCTTTTCCGCTGCTAGCATAAGCGGGTTCCGAGGTGAATACTTTCAGGGCTTGAATCATTTCCGAAAAGCTATTGAAGCCGATGCTGATATTCATTGTTGTTAATGTATAGCAGCATACAATAGCTGATATGATAGCCCCGCTCCTTCTCACCCTACCGAAAGTTATTCCACATCAAAACTTTTAAACATTCATTGGAACAACAATACCGGACTGCTATCATAGTTTAACTTTATGGAATATGCAGGCGCTATTAATTTATACAAAAATATCTGCACTTACCGATCAGATCTTTCGCGCTCCATTTCAGCCCATTCTGTATCACTCAATGTTGGCTGCATGAATTTTGTTAGCAAAAACTGCGATTGACCATCGGTTCCGGTTCCCGAGCCATTAACAGCCGTACCTACTGTTCCACCAGCAACCGACATGCCAAGTACATTGCTGGCAGTACTGCCACTTCCCCCATTCACACTGCCGCTGCCACCGCCGCTCTGTTATTAAAAATAATTTTATTGCAAAAACAAACAGTATTAGTATACTTTTCAAGTCGTAAAATTACAGCATAAATACTACTTCTCTGCTGTTGAGTGCATTGTTGCCTGTCAGGCCTGATTGGGATTGTTGTTGGGCGGCTAACGACGGATTCACACTCCATTCGTTGGTGCGACAAGAGCTGGCACCACCACCATTAACACTACCAGAACCGCTTGCACCGCTGCCACCGCTACCACCAGATCCACTGCCACTCAATATTGGGCCGCTACTTATCACCTCCGGCATGGTTGCATTCGAATTCGATGAAGAGACCATTGGATGAGCCCGACGGGGCAAACGTTCCAACTGTTGGCGTGTTGCCTAAAAAGAATGTACACAAAGAGTAAGCATTATGAAAACATACATAAGATCAGTGGGCATTGTGGATTGAATGCAAACATGACCACAAATGCAAAATCAAACACGAAACATAGCAACAATAATTAAAAATAAAAACAATTAAAACCAATAACGTCATTATTTTTTGTGTTACGCCGCTGTGTTGCTTGCCAAAGATTTTACAACTGCGCAATTTTCCACTTGCAAAATTAACAAAAATGTGCATATACATATATATCGTCGTTTAAAGTACAAAACCGCGTATCAACAAAATGCAAAAACGCGTATCAACATAATGCAAAACCGCNTTGTATAAATTATTTTCTAGAGTGTAAAAACACTCATATTTCAAAATGGTACTCTTTTTTATAAAGCAATCTCATACCTGGCCAGTATGTTTCAGAACGAATGGATAAGGATTGAGCCAAGAGCTTGTGTGAATAAATCCAATTTTTGGCAGCTAATACCAGTTACGTGGTTTTGCAGAATGACGATACGCGGTTTGTACTTTAAACGACGATGTTTGTGTATATTTGTATATATACACACGTGAGTAAATTTGCAAAAAAATTGGTACATACATATATAATCATGCCTTTTACGGTATCCGAAGGATGAAGTTAGTGAGAAGGAGTAGATTCATGAAAATGGGATACCTCGGAAACAAACCTATTCCGGTCCGACAGATACAATTCGCACGAATCTAATACTTCGCACTCACTTATTCCGCCAGTGCGAATATGATAGGATCCATGTGGATGACATCCGTGGGATTCCGTAATAGCCATGAATAAATTTTTATTTTACATACCGTCACTTGTTGGCGTTCCAATTGTATTTGCATCTGCAATTGTTGCAATTGGGACGTCTGCGGTCCGCCTCGTCTCACACCCGATAACTGTGAGAGTAGTTCGGCAATCGGGTCAACCGATTCCCTTCCGGATGGTGATAGGGCAGACAAGCCACTTGATGAACTAAAGTGCATATTGGAACGACGAGCGCGAGGACCGCCAAGCGTACGTCCTGGAATACGACGTACACCGCCTCCATGTCGGATAGCAGATGGTTCGTCGTATATATCAAAATAACAAATTAAGGTGTTCCGTCAATTATATACGTACATATAAAAAATTGTATAACAAAAATAAAAAATACTGTGAAATGTGTTAAATCGTTATTGTTGTAACAATAGTTATCATCAGTACAAAAGGCTTAAATTACGACTTTTAATTTTAGAGGAGGATTAGAACCTTTGGTATTGATGATGATGTATGTACATACATATGTATATACATATGTCTATAAAAATTGTATTATTTTGAAAAGGATATCAGAAATGAAATCAATTCACGCGGTCCCGTTCGATGCTCCAATGTTAGATGGCCGGCAAAGTCGTCTGTGACTAGATTCGGTTCACCGCCCGGTAGTCCGGCACATACTGGACACACTACTTCAAGGCTGGTTTCCGTATGCTCGGCCGAAACGTGTTCCAGCAAAGTAGCATCGCTAAAGCCCATCTTCTTGCAATAAGGACATGTGAAGCTTTGTGGCTGCTCCGAATTGAGCATTTCACCACCAAAAAACAGTTCAATGTCGGAACGCGTTAGAATGCATTGCATTGGATGATCGACCAAATGACGAGTAGAAGTTACACCTTCCTCGTAACAATCAGCGCATAAATCATAATCATAACAAATTAAACACTTGTAACGGCGTCCATTAAAGTTGCTTTTGAGACAAGAATCACAACTGACCCCTAAAAGAAAAAAAGTATTTAATATTTCTACTAAATATCTAACAGTTTTGAATTTGCATATATCGATGGTCCTATGCAATAACAACATAATTCAAAATTCAAAAAATAAACTCTTACTATTGTTAAATGGCTCTGGACTCTAATCCTTTTCTAACCAATGTCTAATCCTTACTAAAGGAAGTAGTAAAGATTACTGCAGTAAATAGTAAGGATTAGATCGTGGGTTAGATAAGGATTAGAGCCACATAACAGTAGTAAGGTCTTATTTTTTGAATTTTGAATTGTCTTTATTGCAGAAGACCATCGACATATATACATAATTTGGCGTTTACAATGTTGGCACATACATATTTATTTGCTTAATACGGAATTAATACCAATTTAAGCAATTAATTAACTGTTGTATTTTGTAACGCATCTCCATTGCCAAGTATACTCGGAAATTCGTTGCAACATACAACATCTCACCCTGTTGAAAGAAACAAATTATCAGTTTAACAAACTTTAGGTGATTACCTTCATGGCGACTCATTATTCAGAAAACGATGTAAAACCGAACTCCTTTCACTCCCACTCTGTTGCCTACGTTGCTATTGACCGTCTTGTTATTGCCACAATCAGCTTTTAGTAAGTGCTTGAGCGCTTGATGTTTCACTTCAACAAAATAGTTTTTGTTCTCTACCTCTTTCGCTAGATAGCGTAATAAGTCGTTGTAAGGTAGAAATAGGATATCAAGTAAATATGTGCACGAAACTTTGCACAAGTTTATTTTTTATATAAATCGGCAGATGATACCAAAGCCAGTAATTTAATCCTTATAACTCCTAACAATAAATCTGTAGCCCACCAAGTACTATGTTTTTGTAGTATTAGGTTATTATTGAACAATAAATGGTAACGATATTGTAGAAATCCTTAAAACAAATAAGTCGATCGGTATCTTCCTTTATCCTTCCTCTCTGCGCGTCGTCTCCTTTTCAACAGGACGTTGCTCCAGCCGATGATTGGCCGTGGCCAATGTAATTCGATTAATTTCTTGAAAAATTCCTCGAACCAGTATACTATATTTTTATTGTAATTGTTGTTTGTAGATATAATGGAGTAACTGGATATAAAGAGAAAAAATGTACATATATTAATTACTATGTCATTCAGGACGTACATATGTGGGTTTTAAAGACTTTATCTATTGACTCCACATTGTAAGATATAACTGCGAATTATATAACATTCCCTCGGTAGTATGTTGTATACTACCGGCAAAATACTGTCACCTCGGCGGGCATTGCCAAAAATAAACTAATAAGTTTATGGAATCGAATGCGTTATCATCATGTAGTTAAAAATTGTATAACTTCCTTTATGCAGCACATTTTTGGCATCAAGTTTGCACAAATTTTAAATGTGTACATACATATGTACATGTGTTTGCTCACTTATTTGTTTGCTACCAGTAGAGATTTCTTTTTTAGTCACTCTTCCCCAAGGCGTATTTAACAAGGTGGTGTTGCCCGTATATAAGTAAAAAATTACACTAACAAATTATACGCTGATGTCCAT
>NW_016159516.1:29424-31119 GCF_001687245.7 Rhagoletis zephyria
GAAATGTCAATGATGCACTTCTTGTGCGGTTATATAAGCTTTTGGTGATACACTTTTTTTACTTGAAATAATATAATAAAATTTACACTATTTAAGTAGACTTTTATTATTGTATTTTAATTACAACAACACTATACTAAACAGCCATAATTTCATTCGCACGATAAACTATGTATGTATACGTGTAAAATTTTTTGGAAATTCTTTATCTAAATTTTCTTTTAAGTATTTTATTTTTTCCAATATTCAAACACTGATTTTCGTAATATTTTTTTTTTTTTGAGTTCTTCTTCTCTAAATATTCTTAAGGCCTTTTTGACAATGCCAATTTCGTTTGGTTTATTTTTCGCGAGATTAATGTTTTTGGCTCAACCGATTTGTTCAAATTTCGCCCGACGACTGTCAATTCACTGACCGTCGCTCGATGCTGTCCGCTCGAGAATTGTGATTGCGGAGATGCGCTCTTAAACCAATGGTAGGTACAATTATTTTGCTTTTCTGAGCAATTTTCTAAGACATTTGCTTTATTTATATTTTGCCTACAATTTAATTTCGTCTTCATGCCGCCGCGTTTCTTCCGATTTTATTTTATTTAAATTCAAATTCGTTTGTTTGTTTTCTTGACTTCATTTCCCCTATGAGTTTGTAGATGGGGCCGCCTTAAACGTTTTGATTTGTAGTGATTCCAATCGTTTCTTAATTGTATTTAATTTCGCTTCATTTAATTTCAATAGTATTTTAATTGATTTTATTAACTAAAATATAAACAAGTTCATACCTACTTTTACATACATGTATGTATGTAAATATATATGAATATACACTAGGGTGGTACAAAAATGCATGTCGGGGGGAAAAAGCATAGTCGGATTTTTTATGCTCTCACCTCCTAGGCCTGTTCTATACCGAAAAAAAATGTACCCCTACTTTTTTATTTTGAAATCAAAACATATTTAGCGGTCGCTCAAAGCGTCCAAAGTTTTCCATGTATTTTATATGGGGAAAAAACCACTTTTCGTAGAAATGGTATAGAATTCTTAAGAATAAATATTTTGCTATCGGAAAACTCCGTTTATCTGCAGTCTCCTGAAGAGAACCTGAGTTTTGCGGTCGAAAAATATTGATTTTCAAGAATTTTATACCATTTCTACGAAAAGTGGTTTCTTCCCCATACAAAAATACATGGAAAACTTTAAGCGCTTTGAGCGACCTCTAAATATTTTTTGATTTCCAAATAAAAAAATAGGGGTATACTTTTTTTCGATATAGAACAATCCTAGGCGGTGAGAGCATTAAAATTCCGACTTTACTGTTTTTGGACCACCCTAATATGAGTATGTATGTACAAGTGTGGCTATTCAAAGGAATGCGCGCAGAAGAAAGAAGGTAAAACCTTTTTAGTGGGTGTGGTGTGCATGCGATAATTTTTCTTCATTTATTGATGTGCATGGCTAAAATTGGCAACAAAATTTTGCAATATGTAATGCCCTTTTGTTATATACATAAATTGCGCATACATACGTATAAAAATATATGTATGTATTTGGCAACTGCCCTGCAGGGAAACCGCGGACTAGTGAATCAAATTTCTAGTTCCGTACTAGGTCTTTATCGCCAAAAAGGAACTAGTACGATAGGAACTAGATCCCCACCAGTCCAAAATCGGCGAAAAGTGGTACTTTTAAGAAACTAATT
>NW_016159516.1:33595-83557 GCF_001687245.7 Rhagoletis zephyria
ATCCTGATCATTTATGTATACATTTGTCTATATCTATCTCGATTCGTTTTGGCTGTTACAAACAACCGTTATGTGAACAAAATTAATATACCCTTGTGCACAAGTGCGCTCGGGTATAAAAATATATTTAACTGATATTGTACAATTAAATATAATAATTAACTGATAAATATTTGATCTAAATTACGATATGCTTAAGGTACTTGTATCATACAAGTTACATGTATGTACGTATTTCCAAATCATTTGAAAAAATGTCCTTTATTTTACGTTGGTTAATATGGTCATCGTAACCATATTGCACTTCTGGTTTTTAACATTCTTTCATTATTTTACACATTAAAATTGTTATTTACCCTATTTCTTTGTCACTCTGTAGCCAATTTCTCCAACGATGAACAGCAATAATAAAATGAATTGCGAATCGATGCGTAATTTGTTTGTTTAAGACGACACTTAAATTATTATAACATGCGAAGCCGACATTAATAACACGCTCGGCCTCAATTGAATGATAGTCAAGTTTTCCAAAAAAAAATTTGAAAATAGGCCATCATCGGCTCTCTCATTCATATACATAGATATGTACATTAGTGTGGGTCGAAAACCCGCTTTTTTAGAATTTTCATGGGTAATAGCAAAAATATGGTTCATGACAATTTTAGGCTCGCCCAAGTCCATCAAACTTCAATGTGGTCAAAAAATAAAAATTTATAAATACAGCAAATTAACAAAATGAAATAGTGGAAAAAAGCAACAAGAATTCACAAGGCGAACTTAGCACAGTGCGTAGGCAACTAGCTGATTCGGTGGGATCGTCGGTTTGAATCCTACTGAAAGAAGTCTGACGAGGAAATGTGGTGATTTCCGAAGTAGCCATCACTTCTACCATTTTTTCAAATTATTGTTGCTTTTCCACAATAAGTTTTGCATTAAAAACGGCCTCAAAAATTTATTAATATAATTGTTATAAGGCCATAAAATAACAAAAACAAATTAATTAATACATTTTTTTACTAAAATTACAAGTTTTTCGAAAATATTAGGTATACATAATTTGTTATATGGGCCTTTTTTGTAGAGAATCGAAATAAGCTAAGAATTTATTTTTTTTTTGCACTTGAACTTTGACGGAATTGGGCGAGCCTAAGATATTGACCAAAAATTGTTATATATTTTTGCTATTACCAATCCAAATTCTAAAAAAAGCGGATTTTCGGCCCACGCTAATGTACATATGTGCCATGACAATATTCATGTAACACGGCTTAGTTAAAAAATTTAAATTGAAGTGCTCTATTGAAAAAATATCGATTAGGAAATAATTACTCTTTGGGTAAATGAGGCATCACACCCACCTTTCTAAAATTGCAAAGCGCTGCTTATTCAAATAGTCGGAATACTTTTGGTTTACAATTTTCTGCACGACTTCTAAGCAATGCGAAAGTTAACTTGTATTCCCATAAACGCACAAATCGCACGCCTTTTGCAACAAGCAATGACGTCAAAGTGTTTACATTGCGCATCAACTAAGCTAAGAAAATACAAAATTAATTATAAATGTAAATGTCTGCATATAACTAGATACTTTCGTGCATACATACATACATGCCTATGCTCGTATAACTATGTGCTTAAAATGTATATAAATAAATGTGCATTTTCTTGGTTTTACGCGCGTGATCCATTTATTTGTATGAATGTATATTTCAAAGATTTGCTGAACTATTGCAAAAAACGTAAAAATAATATAAAATGCATACAAACACACGTCGATCGATCGACGTAAACAAATTTGCAGAATCTCGCAGTGACGAATTTGCATTTGTATTTTTTTTTTTTTGCACAGCTCTATCTGCATGTACTCTTTAAATTTTCCCGATTTTCTAAGCATGTGTGTACTTATATTTAGTATGTATTTTTCTTACGTTATTTGTAGCTTTTATAGATCAACAACAAGACACACACCCATTTTTGGGGGAAAAAAAATAAAGAGCAAATATTTAGCTAAGTGCCGAGCGGTCATCATTTGATTTATTTTCTAAGATACCGCAGGCGCCTGTCGTTTAAGGCGCCGAGTCAGAGGAAAACGAAACGTCAAGAATGGATCAAAATCAATTCCATTTATTTGAAAATTAAGTTCCATTATGATTTTGTGCTATTAGTATTCTGGTGAAAAGCCAAACTTCCAAGTTTGAGAGCCTTAAACACTCCGAGTGCAAAGTAAGCGCAATACTCTACATGTGTGCAGCTTAGTACACCTTCTATTGGGAGGAGCACAACTCGTGAGAACAACAATTTCAAGTGAGGCTGTACTACGTAGAATATGCTTATACAATCTGAGAGTCTATAGGCTCTCTCAATAACAGTTTCTAAAAGAAGATCTTACATCTTATTATTCCAAAGTTCATTTCATGTTTCAGAAAAACTCGCAGTCAATTCTCTCTCTGGAAAGTGTATTTCGAGGTTGCAGTCAAAGTCAACTTCCATGATCTGATAACACACCCGGATAACAAAAAAAAAATTTATAAGGGATTTATATTCGTTGACTTGTGCAAAACTGAAAGGCAAACAGAAAAGAGCTACAATTTCGCTCTATAAAATAGATTATAATACTCTTTTAAAGGCAAAAGGGTCCACAAGGCGGGGCTTCGTAGTGCAAAATGTTGATCCATTAGACTGTGGGAACGCTAAAATGGCACAAAGAACGCGAGACACGTAAACTTTATTTTGGTCAAGAGCAGGTCATTTTCTAAAGACACTTTTATTATAAGTATGCTTTTGAAAGAAAAAAAAAACTTTAACATGGAAAATGTTAGCATAACATTACATAACCTGTCTGTGTCTCTATATTTATCTCTATAACTTTATCTCTATCTTCATCTCTTCGTTCTTTCATCTTTATTTTTATTCTTTTATTTTAACTCTATCTTTTCCATTACCATTATTCTGACCTTTATCATATAAAAATATAAAACAACAGAGCACAACATAAGTAACCTAATATACCACAACATTACATAACGAGATAGTACGTAATATAAGATAACGTAACACAACATAGCATGACACAACATAACCTATTTCATTCTTCAGTTTTATCTTTTTCCTTTTCTCTATCTTTATCTCAATCACTTTCTCTATCTGTATTTTTATCTCTATTGTTTTTATCTTTATTCTTATGTTTATATTTTACTTAATATTACATTTTCATTTTTATCTTTATCTTTCCTTGACTTTTATTCTGACGCCTTCATTCCTTTCTTGGTCTACATATTCATCCCCGCCTTTGTCATTATGTGTACATATATTTAAATTTCCCTTCCTATTTATCCTTATCTTTTGTTTCTTTACCTTTATTTTATTCTCAACTGTACCTTCTTCCTCGTATAAATATTAATCTACATAAATCTTAATCCTGAACTGCTGCTTATCACGTTTATTTAATTCAGTGTCAAAAATTTAGGAGGCATATCCTCCCCAATTGGAAGTAATTTTCTGCATTTCTCTACTTTTCTTATGATACTAATGATTCTTTATACCCTAGCAGTATAGTTAAGTGGTAAAAGGGATAAAAAGAAAATACCAAACATTTTTTTTAAACTAAAAAAAAATTACATTTTGTGAATGTGTGCGCGAAATTACCCAACTCGTTTTTATCATAGTACGAAGCAGAGATACTTTCATAACGCTTGCCTCGTGTAACCATTTTCGTCACTCCAAAGATTCCCATAGGGTCTTTAATACTTCTCTTAGTAAGATTTTGTCATGCAGAGAGTAGTGTTTCTCCATAACCTCACGGAAAACCGATAAGGTGATCAGTCAAAAATATCTTGCAGTGTTCCTGTAAACCAGAGGTTCCCAAACTTATTTTTCTCGTAGACCCCTTTCAAAACTTTACTGGTTTCGGTGGACCCCCTGATGCTCTTTTCTAACATATTCCCAAAGCTCATCAAAAAATGTGAAGATTAAATCTAACGGCGTAATTTTGCATCGCGGGTGAGTTTCAAAACTAAATTCCGAGTGGCAAAAATGAAAATAAAATATTTTCTTGTGTTCTATTTATTAAAAAATAGCGTGATGAGGAGTTATATATGGTAAGGTTCGCGGTCTCAGTGTCTCGGCGAGGAGAATATTTATAAATATCTAGGTTAGAAAATGTAAAGGGTTGCCACCTATTAAACAATTAAATTCAATTAAGGGAAATAAATTATTACAATATGGGTATCAATCGAAATGGTTTTGAAAAGGCTTTACTTGCCAACTACATTCAGGAGGGTTGCCACCTGTTTAAAAAATCAAATTCAGTTTGAATTTAGGGAAATAAGTAGGGCTGAAATGTGTATCACAATAGATATGGGTGTCAGATAAAAGAGGTTTAAGAAGGTTGTAGTTTGAAAACGTTTTAAAGGCAGTTGTCATTTGTTAAAAAGGTAGATAAGTAGAATTTTATAAAATTATGCATAAGTTATATGAAATATCAAAGTATGGGTGTCAAACGAAAAAGTGTTGAGAAAGCTTTAGGCTAAATATCAAGATTATTTTTGAATAGTTTGAAGGGGCTTAAGCCACCGCTTTAAAACTTAAATTCAATTAAAATTATTCAGTATGTTAACTGAATTATTACAACTATGAGCATCAATCGAAATGGCTTTAAAAAGGTCTCATTTAAAACTAAATGTATAAGTGTGGCCACCTGTTTAAAAATTCAAATGTAACTTAAATTAAGGCATCACATTCACATTCTGGCTCAGACAAATAAGGTTTAGGAATGATTTAGTTTGAAAATATTTTGAACAGTGTTAAAAAAGGAAAAAAAATATGAAAATCCCCTATTTTTTGGGTAACCTTAAGTACATTTGTTGAGTTTTATTGAAATATATTACACCTAATGTAACACGCAGAAATTTCTTATACTCAGCGAAGTACAAATATTTATGTTGCGCCAAACCAAAAAGCTTCTAATACGAGGGTGGTTCAATAACTACAAAATTTCGTTTCGCATTGTAGTACACTGCGTTTGAAGCAAAAATAAATTTGTTCCAAAATTGTTGAAGCAATAATATGGAAATGGAGTGATCTTCAGACAGTTTCTCTGTTCTTGTTTCTTGTAGTTTTGCCATAGTCCCCAGGGATGTATTCAAGGGATCTTAAATAGTCCAAAATAATTTCTATTGACTCCTTCAGCCGTATTTCCTTTGTATTTAATTTTTAGATCCTCTCTGATATTTCACAAAAATAACTTTTGGGAAGAGATCGCAAAATTTTAGGTCCTTGAACTGCGTCCTGTGCATTTTTCGCTATCTGATTTTGGTTGAAACTTTTTATAGAAGCAGGTTGTAACGGGTGATTTTTTTGAGGTTAGGATTTTCATGCATTAGTATTTGACAGATCACGTGGGATTTCAGACATGGTGTCAAAGAGAAAGATGCTCAGTATGCTTTGACATTTCATCATGAATAGACTTACTAACGAGCAACGCTTGCAAATCATTGAATTTTATTACCAAAATCATTGATAAGCAACAAGAGCTTTCGGGGAGTTATTGTTCAGTTGTTAGCGCTGCTGAATTTGAACATCGTAGATGTTTGTTAAATTAAACGCTTAAATTAAACGCTGACTAGATTTATGTAATTTTTAGCCCCCCTAACGCCCCACATTTCTCGACACGATACGAAATCTTGACTTGGGGGGTTAAATCATGATTGCAAGTTGTGAAAGCACCTTTTTTTTAGATACCTAGATTTCAGCTTTAATTGATCTTGGATTTACAATGTAGTTGTTCATACTTGCCATGATACTGAATGAGCGTGATTGTATTGTAATCAGAACTAAAGGATATTACGAAATTTCAGATTAATAGGTCAAGAGAAAACGGGTGAAATTTCAATAATTATTCAAAATACTCTTATGAAAAATATGCAAGAATATGCAAAATTTATCCACATATACAAAAAATATATTTTGCATACTTATGTAAATATCGCCCCGCTTCCCGCATTGTACCGTAAGGATTCATTGTTGCAATATTTTGTGAGCCATTTTTCAAAACATTGACATAAATAGATCTAAAACCTGGGGTGCGACCAGTTGAGTCATACGAAAAAGGCCGAGTTCTGGTAAAAACATCTATTGAACATCGATCTCACCAGGATATTTGGCAATGCTATAAGGAAATCACCAGCCGCTCTGAGGGTCCACCTGGACCACTTTGGGAATCACTGCTGTAAACTTGCGTTTTAAGAGTTGGTAGAGTCTGACAGTCCATGCTATCTTGTCTTCTGTGACGATTTAGATCGGCAGGCACTGCAGTTGCTATCATGAGGTTCGTGGCTTCTTCTAAATTGCCATGTCCAGGAAAGTGGACACACTCCACGCTAGTCCAAACTAATAATGAAAGTAAAAGGCAGCTGCATTCTACCCGCCAGTTATATTGCCTTGTCCATTTTCAACCTTAGTTTTATTCAAATGTTTCAAATAAATAATCAAAAGTTAGGGCATCCGTTGCGAAAATACCGTTTAATGCCGCAAAGCCTCTAAAAACTTAAAAGTAGAAATTATAACGAACATCACCGACCATATCTACAACTCATTTACACGTTTAGAAAATATCATATATGCTTATGCAAGTACGTGTGTGTAGTTTATATTATACGTGTGTATATGGCATATAACTACATAGTACTTATGTACATATGTATGGTTCCAATACAAATGTGCTTGAATATGCAAATTCGCCGTCGGCCGTCACATGCAAATTACGATCAAGCGCACGTGGTAGCGGGCAGACGGCGCGCCACTTTTTGAACGCAAATAAATACTGGGCATACCTTTCTACGTATAGGGTGATCCAACTAGACATTTGTTTACATCTAAAATAAAATACTCAAAACAGAGCTTTACTATTACCCAAAAAACAATCTCTGACATTTGCTTTTTAAAAATACTTTCATTCAAATGTTGGCTGCAGACAGAACATAATCGTCAATGGCGAACTTTTTGTTGACCTTAAAAAAAAATATGTAGCAACCCTATTCAAAGTATAATCAAACTAAAGTTTTCTATAAGCTCTTACGTTTCACTCTAATATTTCGATATTTCATGTAACTTGTGTATAAGTAAAGCAAATTCGACTATTTAAACCGGTGGCAACCCTCTTTAAAAGTATTTTCCAACTTGAATATTCTTAGATCTTTTTCGTCTGGCATTGTGATACATATTTCAATTAACTGGTCAATTATGTTGAATTTGAGTTTTCTAACACGTGGCAACTCTCCTAAATAGAGTTCAGAAATAAATTATTTTCAAACTCATTTCGATTGATACCCATATTTTGGCAATCCATTGAACTTATTAAATAATTTGAATTTAATTTTTTGAACAGGTGGCAACCCTCTTCAGGCACTCTAAAAAAAATTCTAAACGTTCAAGCTAAATATTTCTAAACACACGTTTTTTTTTATATCCAGATTTTAAAATTGCATATAATTTGTGTATAATTAAACTAAATTCGACTTTCAGAACAGACGGCAACCTCTTCAAAACAATTTTCAAACTAAATTCTTCTTAAATATCATTCGTATGACATTGTTATAAATATTCCAGGTAACTGATGAATTAAGTGGAATGAAATTTTTTAAACACGTGGCAACCCTAGTAAATATTGCTCAGAAATAAAGGGTTTTAAGCGCATTTCGATTAATAACCATCTTTTTGAAATTCGTTTCACTTATTGGATAATTGGAATTTAACCTTTTAAACTGATGGCAACCCTCAGACACATCAAAAATTCTGTAAATTGCCAAACTAAATATTTCTTAAAACTCTTTCATTTTACAACCATTTTTAACATTTCATATAACTTGGGTATAAATTAATTTAATTCCACTTTTCAAACAGGCGGCAACACTTTCCAAAATAATTTCAAACTATTACCTTCTTTAAATCTCTTTTGTCTGACACCCATGTTGTGAATCCTTATTCACTTACCCAATTCAACCCAAGCCCTTTGATTTGACACCACACTTTTGTAAATCGGATGAACGGTGCAGATCTGATGACCCGGACAAAAAATCCCTTAGCGTATTATATATATTTATATATAAGATTCCAAAATCCAGTTCTGTTTGAAGTGTTCTATTTAAAATTCCAAAAAGGTCTAGATGGACAACCCTTTATATATGTATGTATATTTGTGTTTGCTTGTTTACGTTATATTCATTGCAGTTTTTGGGGGGCTTGTCTCATATACATACATACATACATACAAATGCCACAAGCACAGCAAAATCTATGAATAGCTTCCCATTGCTCATTGTAGAGTGGGCGAATCGCCGATGCATTTACTCTCAATGCGGATTGTTTAGACGCATGCTTCACAAATATGACATGAAACACATAAATATGTACATATGTGTGCGTGTATCCATTTATTTATTGATATTTACTTGACCGTCAAACAATTTAAAGGCATACATACATACATATATCCGCACTACGAATGGCGAATGGAAAAATCGTTTTGAATGAAAGCAAAAAATACGTACTTCATGTAGACTATTTGAGTGAACACGTAACAGCGTAACAAAATTGCAATGTATGTGTATGTTCGCATAGTTGAAAGCCAATAAGGAAACCTTAATTTTGTTTGGTCAACAAATACATACATATGTAGGGCAACATACACAACCAACGATACACTTGCGAAACTGGACTGTACAGCAGCAGCTATTTTCTTAGGAAAACGATGCGTAAGTAGAGATTAACACTTTTAAATGCATACGAGGACAAATAAGTATATAATTTGAAAATTGAAGTATTTAATCAAAAATATTTATGGCGGCCTAATTTGAAAAAAAAACAGAGCATCTTCTTTCAAAATTTTCGAACTTATTGTTAAAACATGGAATGATTTTAGGTATTCAAAACCGCCGGATCTGGTCGTTGAGACATTTCAAAAGCACAAGTACCTTTTCTGCCACCGAAATATACGAGGCCTTTATGTTTCCGGCTAGCTTGTTGGTTCATTTCGTTGCCATGAACTCTGCTGCGCCCTTGAACTCAGATATCCATAACCAAGTTACATAATTTGGGGGCAGATGATACTTAGTCGTCGCTTGACTATACACGGCTTGCTTAGAATAAAAACTTCAGTATAGAGAACATTACACTCCATCACAGTCCATTTTTGAAAGTTCCGTGAAATTAGATAGATAGATAGATAGAAAATGCGCGGTCAGTTAACTTTTATTGCAGCGCCATAGTGACATCGTTCAACAGACGCAGAAGAGCCAAGCGGTACATACCTAAAAAATTGTTGTACGCGTCGCATGAGTAACTTTCGTGATTCATGGTTTTCAATCCGGCTGATTGAATGAATTAATCTGAAAGCTTATTTCTTATTATTTTTTATTCTTAACGCCGATTATTTTTCCCCAAGGTCGTCAGAAAATTTATTTAATTTTAAAACGCTACCAATAAATGTTCATTAGGGTGACTCGTCAAAAAGTTGCGGTTTCCGTCAAAATATTTTGGACAAATACATACTTGGATTTACGTGAACTGGACCAATTCGAAAATAGTAACGAGAATTTCATTATTTTGATTCCGTTGATAAAATTTTTAAACATTTTTATGTAGATCTTTTAAACTTAATTTCTTCTATCACCAGAGGTGATTTTTTGGAAAAAAATTAATTTTATTTATAAAAACTCGATTTTTGTAGATATTTTCAAATCGGTCAAGCTCAGGTAAACCTTAATATTTTTCCGATATATGGCAGAAGTCTTAGAATATAAAAGATTTTAAAATTCCGGTGGAAAAACAGAACCGATTTTTTTTTTTGTTTTGGTAAAAAAAAAGTTAGGAATTTTAGATTTATTTTTTTTTCAATTAGGTTTAAGTGCTGGTACTACTTAGGTTAGGATAAGCGATAATTGTCTTGAGGCGACTTGTATTGCGTTACTTCATTGATACAAAAATAAGTCCTTTCCAAAAAATGAAAAGTTTTTGCTGGATCTCGACAAAATCGTCTCCCTTAGCAAGACACTGTGTGTGGGCTCGTGTGTGTGTGTGTACAAAGCTTTTGTAAGGTAGTTAAGGGAGTGCCAAAACTCGAATGTCACTAGTGAGCAAACCTTTAATTATTGAATCTTGTTCATAAATCATTACGTACTATCAAAAATTCTTATCGAATCTACTTGCTGATTTCTGAATTTTGCCCCCACAGTTGCAACTGATTAGCGAGTGCCTATCACACAATGTTTGTTTAAAAAATTCCAGTAGTGGAGGTATGGATACCCGAAATTATTGACAGATTAGATTAGTTTTTATAATGTCACGGTTGTAAAAAACGATTATCTACATTTGTGATTTATTCAAGTGTTGTTCGAAATTTTTCGACACTTATTAGAAAATAAATATGTAACACAAAATTCGTCTATACGTCTTGCTAAAATTATTTATTTATGATATGGCATGAAAAGTAAACAATTATGGAAAAATACGTGAAACGATTGAAAACGAATCGCAATAAATCATATGAAATCAAATAATAATCGAATGTAATGAAAGAAAAGCAATCGGTTTGACGCATAATTCATCAAAATGTTATTCTCATCTGAACTATGTAAGTATGTGTAATAAATTATGATTTATTTAGGAATAAGGAGGACATATTTCCCATTGAGCGGGGTGCCACTTTATAATCAAAAATTCAATATATTTTTACCATTCGTTCATCAAATGAACATCAAATGAATCAAAAACTGAACAAACCTATGAGTACATATAATAAAATTGTAACCTATAATAGATATGTACATTATAGATATTAACGAAAAATTAAATTTTTAGAATTTTTATCTGTCTGCCTGTCTGTCTATTTGCTTGTACGCGTATCACTCGAAAAAAATGCATGAAATTGAATGCAGTTTTCACCAATGTAGTGCTAGAGGTCTAAATTAAAATATTGAAGGAATAAAAAATTTAGAGTTGCCATCTGTATGAAAATTGCATTTTAAGTAAATTGGTAACATAAAGTAAATGTCGCAATATGGTAGTTGCCACAGGTTTGAAAATTTTAGTTTATTTTAATTGATAAGATAAATCAAATATTTCAATATGGTTATCAAACTGAAAGAGTTTACGAAACTTTACGTCCAAAATATTTTTAGGGAGGCTTGCCGTCTTTTTGAAAAATTGTATTTAATTAACTTGATAAAATACATAAATGAAATATTACAATACGAGTATCAAACAATATAAAATACTTTTAAGGCGCAGTCATGCACGCCGGGTATTTATTAGTATTTAGCAAAATACTAAGTGTTATTTTCGAGCTTATCCTCCAATTTATCCAATTGTTTATCTTAGGGTTTCCACTCAAATAGATAGACTTAGAAAAAAGCTTTTTAAACGCGGCATCGAATCTGAAACCTTCGGAAGGGCAGTATGCATTTCTAAGGCTCGGTTACACCGGCTACCTACAAAGTGCATACATACCTATATATTTTAATATATATAGCACAGGGCCACCCGGAAATTTTTGAGTACTTAAAAGTCATAAACGAAATAATAATTTATGAGCTAACTGTTTTGAACCATTCAATGTTTAAGATGAGTTGTTCAGCATATTTGATAACGCGATTATGAAAGCAAAACAAAGCACTTGTGTTCGTGCACTGAGAAAAAGTGATTTCAAAAATATGACGAAGGAAAAGAAAAATATATTTGTCGCAGAATTTTTTTTTTTTTTTTTTTTTTTTTTTTTTNATAAATTTACTACATCAAAAACGGAAACAAAGAGCAAAGGCAGAAGCTGCTCCTTGAAGACAAAGTTCAGATTTTCAACTTGAATTAAGAGAATTAGATAATTCACATATATAAATATGTATCAATCACAATGCACATGTCAGATAAAAAAAAAATAATTAAAAAGGCTTTAGTTTTAAACTATTGTAAATAGGGTTGCCACCTGTCTACAAAGTTAAATTCAACTTAAAAAATTGGTTAAATAAATTACTTCAATACAGATATCAATCAAAACTGCGTTTAAGATGTTTTGAAGGATAAAAAAGGATAACGTATAAATAGATATATGATTAACTAACAAAATAGTTTGTGAAGTTAAGACATTCTTCTACTTAACGTGTGAGTATATAAAAAAAATGTGAGTTGATCAGTTGTCATAAAATTATACCAAAAACTTATTGGTAGTTGATAAATATTACCACACATGGCTATACCTAATGGATACCTCCAATAATAATACCATTTTTTAATACTAAAGTTTTTTACTGCACAACCCCCCACTCCCCCGCTTTCTTTGGGTCTCCGAAATATCCCAAAAAAAATCAAATATACAAACAGAAATATACAATAGAAAAAAAGAAAAAAATAGTTTAAATTAAAAAACGTTTAAATAAACAATTGGGCATTATTCTCTGAAGTCTTCTGAAGAGGAGCAGAGTTTTCAGATTGAAAAATTTTGATTTCCATGGATTCTATGCCATTTCTACGAAAAGTCTTTTTTCCCCCATACAAAATACATGGGAAACTTTGAGCGCTTTGAGCGACCTCTAAATATATTTTGATTTTAAAATAAAAAAACAGGGGTATATTTTTTTCGGTATAGAACAATCCTAGGGGGTGAGAGCATTAAATTTCCGATTTTACTTTTCTCCCATACATTTTTGGACCACCCTAATGTACATAAATAGATTACTACAAGAAAAACATATCCACATTAACTGCAATCAACATATGTACGTATGTATGTATTTACATACATATGTACATACGCTGCGACTAGGTTATAAATATAGCGCCATCTGTTACCCAAAAGCCGAAATACCTACGCACACATATTTGTTGTCTCCTTCTCTCACTACCAACCCATGCACGTGTTTGCAAATTAATGACGAAGTGCCTTTGTATAAATAATAAATAAAATAAACATGCTTAGAAGATATCAAACAATACTTCCCACGTACCAAACGAAAGGAAAAGGCTGGGATTTTTGATTAAAGAAAACACAAGTAATTTTTAGCAAAAAAAACCCCGACTTTAAAAAAAAATATATATATATATATCATGATCCAAACCAGATTAGTATGGTACCACCCCTGAGACACTACCTTTCCGATGCAAAAAGAATTATCGAAATCGGTTGACGTGGTCCAAAGTTATGCGGTAACATACAAAAAAAAAAAACAAAAAAAAAATATTCCGACGAACTGATGACCTCCTTTCTTGGAAGTGGGTTAAAAAACAAAATCATTCCAGATTTTCGAGAATTTTGGTAATAAAAACAATAAAATTTGTTCAGCAATTTTTTGCCTTAAATGCTCGATAGTTGTTGAATTTATATAAAATTTGTCCACGATTATATTTCCCCTGCTCCAAAGAACCTATATCCCGAAAATTAAATTTATATCTACAAATCATAAGTTACTAGAGCACTATAAAGGCTCAAAATTGACCCAAAATAAGGCAATATTTACCATTGTTTCTACGGCAGACACCGAATCGGTTGCTTACAGAAGTGTATCTGTCGATAGGTTTGGAATTTTGTCTTTGAAACGCCACACCCTTCTTTGAGATCGCTTCGCTAGTCTCGTGCAATAAGCATAGCCTCCATATCGGAACGTAAGACGTATTCTACGTCAAAAAGAGTCAAAACTGTTCAAAACTGTTCAAAATGTCATATTTTTATAGCGTGTTTCCACGAGGAATTCGCTGTTAGCCTAAATCGCCTTGTATCAGCAACTGATAAATTTGTACCACCTCTGTGCAATAAAAAAAAGTTGATGTAGGCAAAATACAGTATTTTTTGTGGTGTGGACAAAATCCTACTTGGGATCAATTTCTCAATGCAGTTGTCCGCCTTTGCGAAAATTAATTATCTAATAGTTTTTTTAAGAATTACATTTATACAATATTTTGGTCCATGGGTTTCATTGAACGTAAGTTTGTATATTTTTATCGTGGATATTACTGCATATGGCTGTATGTAAATAATTTCGATTATTGGCGAAATTCGTTGCTATCGAAAACAGGATCGTCAGTAAATTGACATTCAAACAAATTTTAGGCTAAAAGATAAGTATCGATTTGAAGTGCATAGTAAATGATACTCGTAAATAACGCGATGTGTGAGTTGAATTTTTGGTTTGCCCACATTTCGACAAATCACTGATAGCAAGTAAAAATATTTTTTGTTATATTCGTAATTTCAATTATCAGCAACTTAATGGTGTCGAAATTCTTGGTTGATGAAGTACCCAGAAGTATTTTGATATGACAATTTATCTGATTGTCTGGTTTGTTGGCTCTCTAGAAATTTGTTTTTGGTTAGTAATAGGCCATCCAGGGACTTCGTTTTGAATAAATCACTCACAGATCACATGTCCGTATACATACTCACATATGTATGTATGTAAAGCAATAACAGTATTATCAAATATATATATTTTTCAAGCAATATTACATATTTAAGTACCTAATTAAATGGTTGAAACAAAAATCTATATTAAGTGATAATAAAATGAAACCACGCAATTATGGCAATGAAGATAAGTATGTATAACATTTGGTACTAAACAAGAAAATTTACTAATATTATAGACTCAAAAATATGGTATGCCTTTCCAATCAACAGTGGCCGGCTATAATTGCGGTCACTTGTCGAAATCAAAAGCATTCTAGACGAGAGTGTGAGTGGGAATTAACGGGTCTTTTACAAGTGGGTTTTGCCGAGAGAGCGAGTTGTGCCATCCCTTTTCGAATTTGGACAATATTTTATTTGCCTTTTAAAGTTATTTACTGGAAGATAACGGGATGAAGGCATGGTGAGAGGAGTGGGTTGATGCAATTCACCACTCTGTCATCCGATTAATGTATATCCGCTCTATGTGGGTGGAAAATTAAGTAGTTAACGTGTTAAGGATTTGCTTGCATTATCGACCATGATTCTCAGTAGCTCAGTAGCCTGATAGCTGCTTAGCTTTCAACGTAGATAGTAACCGAAAATATGTTAAGAGAATGGTTGATTAGCCAAAGTTCAGACTATTTTAGCTCTGCCTAAAAACCCTACAGTGGTCGGGCAGCTCAGAAAAAAAATAAAATTGCAATGAGAGATTTTTCGTGTGTGGCTTGCCCTTCATTTTGGAACCAAAACCGAAGGAAAGCAGGAATAAGCGTACGTACGGAATTTATTCTCAAAATTTGTATGAATTGTTTTTAATTCGGGGAACCTAGGATTGTTAAGGCAATTGGTTAGATTATTGGGTGTGACAAAATCTAATAACTTTCCATTTCAGTATGCACTAAGTTTTAAAGCATTACAGCATTAGGGGTAAGCTATGGTGAGTTTAGAATTAGTAAGCGACTTATCCAGTGATGTAGTAAGTATCCACACTCACCATCTGCCTGTGAGCGTACGAAGTATCTTTCGTAGCTCTCGCCAAAATTGCTTTGGATAATTTGGAGAATTTGCCATACACCACATACATATGTATATCGGCGGTCAATGTAAGTTAGAGACATTTCAGCACATTTATCATCCGCATATGATCGTTGGAGCACTTATCCAACCAATTGCGGTGGACACACTCGTCCATTTGAAGTCGATATCAATCCTTGTTTGAGTAAATTTTTGACCAAGTAATAATCCTATATTATTCTTCTTCTGAATTCAAATTCTCATACTTTGCCCATTTCGATTAACTTTTTTCTGTTGGTTTACCGAATTCTGTACATTTTTAGACATCAAAAAACCAACAGTCGTTAAGTATAAATGAAGTGAAAATATTATTAAAATCTATACTAGGGCACTTATTGGTATCATCGGTATAAACTAAGATGTATAGAGCAAAAATTATATTAACGTTCTTCTTCTTAATTTCCATGTACTTTTCTTTCTTACTGTAAAAGAATTTCTATACAACGTCTAATTACTTCTGAAACAAGAAAAAAACTTAATTAAATTAAATAGTGTTCAGCTAAATTTAATATCTAAATACGAAATTTGTGAAAGTTCTTAGAATCTAACATATTACTATAAATAACAATTCAAATTCTGTACTGGGTAACATTCCTACCGGGCATCAATCGAAACTCAAGCCTTCCTGCTGTTTGCGCAAACAACGTTGGACCAGAGCGAAAAGAATAAAGTAAGTGATTTCTTGATATTACTTTTTTTCTTATATTAATATGTAGATACCTTCCTATAGCACGACAAATATACATACACTCTATTTGATATATACTTACATACATACACTCGAATTGCGTATAATCCTAAAAGTTTTTTTTTCTTCTTCTTTTTTCAAAACTACGTTCCCTTTCCATTAAGGTTCTTTAGCTAAGGCATGTGTGTATACTTAAACTTAAATATTTGCTCATAACAACAAGTAAGGGCTCAGTTTTGATTTTAAATTGAAAATTCCTTAATATTAAGAGTTAATTATGAATAAAGAGTGAATTTGTTAAGTGGAGTCTTGTGAGTTACTTATTTAGTCGTTGGCGTCATTTCGGTTGGGTAGAGCAGAGCTGTTGTTCACTCTCAATGCAATAGTAGGGTAGGGAACGAGAGGAGATAAGGAGGCATAACACCATCTCTGACCTCCTACGGTCCTCTTTTTTTTTTTTTTTTTGATACATTTTATATGCTTCCTTATGTCTGTCCGATTTCTACTATGCCAACTTCCAAGTCTGTCCGTTTATATTGTGTTTTAAATTCTGAGTGCAAAGTTTTCTGAGGATATTGTTCCGTTTTGGTTTCGTTCCAATTTCGGTGCATGAATTTATTTATTATATATGCAAAAAGCTAACGTAAAGTACAAGGAGCAAGAACCCCCCGACCACCCGAGTGACTAAGCGCGGTTAAAGCAAGCATGTACGCCGCTCCGAGCACCCTAGTGCGGTCCATGACAGGTGTTACCTCACAGTTGGTCCCATACTAATCTATATATGTATATAATGCGCGAAGGCATTTTTTGTGCAGGATAAAAGATCTGCACTGTTCGCTCGATTTTCAAAAAGCGGGTGTCAAATTAAAGCGCTTGGCCTGTAGATGGAAAAGAGTTGCCACCTGTTGAACAATTAAGTTCCAAATATTTAATAATCACTGCCCTCATATCTGCACCGTTCGTTCGATTTTCCAAAATGAGGTGTCAAGTTAAAAGGCTTGGACTGTAGTTGTGCAATAAGGTTTAATTTTTTTGAAAAGATTTACCACCTTTTAAAAATTTATATTCAAATTAGATAATAAAAAATAATAAATGAATTATTACAAAATGATTATCAACCGAAATAGTTTTGAAAATCTTTGTTTCCTAGCTGAACTATAGGAGAGTTGCCACCTGTTCAAAAAATCATATTAGGTAAGAGAAATATGTATCACCATATGAGTACCAAACGAAAGAGGTTTCAGAGAGTAGTAGCTTGAAAATATTTTTAATAGAGTTGCCACTTCCTTGAAATGTCGAGTTAAATTTACTTATACACAAGTTATATGAAACATCAAAATACGGATGTCAAACGAAGGAGTGTTAAGAAATATTTAATTTAAATGCTAAGAATATTTTTGAGGTGTTGAAAGAGGGTTGCCACCAGTTTAAAAAGTTAACTTTAAATTATTTAATAAGTTTAATGAATTATTAAAATATGGGTATCAATCGAAGGGCGTTTGAAAAACTTTTATTGCTGAGCTGTACTTAGCGGGTTTGACATATTTTAAAAAAATCAAATTCCACTAATTCATCAATTAATTAAAATATATATCGCAATGCCAGGCGAAGGAGAGTTAACAAGGATTAAGCTTGAAAACTTTTGAAGAAATAAGAAATATAAAAATACCGTAGTCAAACGAAAGAATGTTAAGAAGTCTTTAGTTTGACCATTTGGAATTTTCGAAGGGGGTTGCCACGTGGTTAAAAAGATACAACTCTGACTAAGTTTTGGAATATTTTTTAAGTTTTTTAAATTAAGTGTTGGGCGTTTTAACGCCATGCGGGTTCACTAGTTTGGTTTAAATCCCATCATTTAATCATGACGATATTAACGATAATTCTAAATATTTATGAGAATTGAAGTCGTATTTTTTTCGCTTAAAAATTTTTTTCGGTTAACAAATTTTATTTGATCAACAAAATAAGGCACAAAAAAAACCTACTTACCTTTATCTTACTACCTTCCACCGACATATTCTTTATGGTAACCACTTTTTCCGTCATTTCGCCTCAAGCAATATTTTTTTTTATTTCGTAATAAAATTTACAGCCACAATAATTAAACTGAGCAAAAAAATATCCTTTTTAGACTCTATATTAAATGGGTATTAGTTCTTCATACTTAATTTTACAATATTCTTTTTCACTTTAACTACAAAAAACTATGTATTTCAATTGGAGCACCAACATTTAACTTTAAACAGCACAAAAGTCAATGAGAAACTAAAGTTCTTAAGGTAAATGCGAATTTAAATAAGTAGAGTATTGTAGCGATGTATGTATGTATGTTGTGCACATGAAATTGATGCTAACCGCATCCTAAAGACAGTCAGTCGGCTACTAACTAATATATAGCCGCTAGTCAGCCGGGCCCTTTTAAATAAAGCCGAGTCGTGGTCGCAAGTGTAAATACGAGTACTTTGTTTATTCGTAACTGTTCTTGTATATAAAGTAATTTACATACATACATATGTGCACGCAATTGCAGGTATTTATTCATGTACGTATGTGTGTAAATCAGTAACATTTGAACAATGTTTAACTGTACTTACTTATGAGCCGTTCAGTGCACACATCGGCTAACTCCACTTTTTGACAATCGTAAATTTAAGTGTCAAAGCATTTGGTATGGTCATAACCTATTTATAAAAAAATTATCTATTTGATTTTATAATATAAATGGAATTTTAAAAAAATAATGTACATTATTTGATCGCATCTGCCAACTTTTTGTTGATGGAGTATTGGATAGTGTGATATGCAAAGCTTGCTGTTGCTTTTATGCTTTCTTTACCGAGTTCAGAATAACATATTATTCCTTCTTGTATTTGATAAGTTGCAATAGGTATTTTCGGTTCAATTTTTAATATAAATTTTAGAAGCTCGTTTGTCTAGCACCGGGGCGTATGCGTAACTTCCCAACAATTTTTAGCTGCAATTTTAGTAAGGAATAGGAGAAGTAAGTATGTTAAATGTACATATATGCATATGTACATCCACCCTTATAAATTTAAAACTGTTATAGTAAATTATGCTCTAATTTGGCAACTGATGACGTTTCTATCAAAAAATGTTGCTCTTTCATGGTGCAAAATGTGTGTGCCTTACAAGAATGTGACCGGTTGCCCTTATTTTACAATCGAACACGAAAAGAGAAAGGGGCAATCAAAATACGACACTTTTTGGTTAGTAAAATGATTTTATAAGAAAAAGCGATGCACGCCGCTATTATACTCGTACATATTCCCCGACGCATTAGATTATTTTTCTGACAATCACTGAGGCTTAGTTCCATGAGTGTAGAGTATGATAAAAGTTTAATTTTTTTGAGGCTTTCAATAATTTAGCTTATTACCACCATTCAGTATATTATTTGGAGGGTAGCTAAATGGCAATTTTTTGGCAAAAAAAAAAATATTTAAATTCTACTTTTAGTTTTTCAGTCATAAGCTAAAGTTCGCGTTTTGTTTTTTCAGTCAAAAATTTTTACTTCTATTTTTTCATTCAATATAAAAGTTAAAAATTTATTTCAGTCAAAGAAACATATTATGACGAATTTCCACTAGACATTGAAATAACCAAAATGAACTTAATGACAATTTTTTTAATGTAATGACACAATTATTTTTTAATGCCCGACTCTGTCATTTGTCATTTTTGCCATTTTATGCCAAGTGGAAATATAGCATTTAACTCAACTTTATTTTTTCTAACAAAAATAGAACTTAAAATTTTAGAATGAATTGTTTAGGGATATATATTAACAGAATATAGAGAAGTGCAATTAAAAGGGACTGCATTTTTACTTTGATTGTTTTTTTTTTTCAATTAAAATTTATCGAAAAAAGTCAAATTTTAACTTTTATTTTTGACAGAAAAGTAAGCGCGCCTGGGTCACACTGGAGAAGTGGAACTTAGATTACATATCTAGTTTGCCTCATACCCAATATATGTGCATAAGTATGTACCTCCTAATTTTATTCGTTTTTATGAGAAATATTATTGCCACTTTTTATAGATTTTTTTCAAGGTCATTTAGAGGTTGCGACCTGTCGATTTAGGTCAGAAATACTATTTTGTAGATTTATAAGTTTTTGAATGACTATTTTTGATGCGATTTCAAAGATCGAATATGAGCTGAGAGGAGGATATATATGCTTTTAAAATGGTTTATAAAAATCTATTGCCTAGTCCAGACTTGTTGGGATATTTTATAGGATAAATTAAGAAAAGATCCCCATTTCTCTATCTACAGCCTCAAAATATGGAGTACTATCTAAAATAAATCTATTTTTAAATAAACTGAGGGCTCATTTATTGCAATCGCGTAAAAGTTGTCAAAGTTAGGCGACTTTTCCTAACTACGCCTAGAATTTATATTGTTAAATAGGTATGTGTATCTCAAAAACTACTTGACCGATCTGAACCGGTCTCTAATCCTTGTCTAATTCACGTCGATAAGGAAGATACATGCATTTGTATGTACATTAGAGATGCCGTTTTAAAATCGATTAAATCGAAGATCAACAAATCTAGCCCTTCCGATTTGACTTTTTGTCGATTTATTAGTTCTATTTTGACAACTCAGTTTATGTTTTACTGCACTATTTCCATTGGGTAAAGATCGATCTGATTGGCTTGATGCCATTTTGAAAGTGATTTGTTAAGATAGCAAGTTGCCCACATAAGAAAACGGGATAAAGTTAAATAGAAATTTGGCAGATGTTGGACGTGGGAAAAGAATTTATGAAGTTTTTTTTTTAGTATGTTTTAAAAATTACTCACAATAAAAGTTTGGCCAGATTGCCGTGTTTCGTTTCATTATAAAAATTAAGTTAAAAACGTTATTTGGAAGATCGATTTATTTTTTTTTACTTCTTCTTCCTGCATCGATTATTTTTATTCCGTTGCGAATTCGTTGCAAAAATCATTTTTTTCGATCTGGCATCTCTAAGGTCCATGAGTATATATCTACTTTGATGTCCACGCGGCTAACAGCGCTTTGGCCTGGCTCACCGTACCCTCAAAATTATTCAGCGAAAGCCAAAACATATTCCTCTTGGGCTCAGAAAGCCGCCACTCTCAATTCTGGTGAGAACGTTGTCATTGTTCAATTAAGCTTCGCGCATTTAGACTAAATATTTATTTAGATTCTTACTGTAACAACTTGTGGGACGGCGATGTGGAATCATCTGAACGCTTCCACTCAGTTTGACTAAATTTTACCAACTGCACTATCTAATCAAACCGAAGGATCGAAAACTGCAGACTGCGTCCTTGGCAGAATTAAACTGCCTACCTATCACCCAAATTTAACCACATCACGACTTCTTGTTTAGCAACTATTATTCAAACAAGTAATTTTAAAGTAAACAAGTAATTTTTAAGCAAAAAACAAAGTCGACTTCAATTCTTATACAAAAATTTAAGAAACAAATTTAACGATAGTTAATTTCTTCGTGATCCATTGATCGGATTTAAACAAAATTAGTATGGGACCACCTATGAGGTAACACATTTTCTTGAAAAAAGATTTATAGAAATCGTGGTTCAAAAACATATTACGTATATTATGCGAAATTTTATAATTATATTTTTCATCGATTATTCTGTTACATTAAATTTGCAGACACTATCCATAAGAGTATCCAATGCACGAACAAAAGTTGGCGAACTGTGACCACTCAATGTCTCCACAAAATATCGTTTGACTTCGTTTGTATAAAGCTGCAGTAAAAGGCGAAAAAGATGTTTTAATACAAACAATTAAACTAAAATCAAAGACTAAATAGCCTGTCATTTTATGATATGGATCATTTGTGCATACTTCAGGTATGAATATTAGGGCGGATCAGTGGTTTGGAGTATGCGCGTATAGCATAGCAGGATTCTTCGTGAAATTCTAAGCAAATTTTGCAAAGAAACCATAAGTCTAAAATCAATTTGGAGTTTAACAAATTGCCATAGTAGGTTTCGCAGAAAATTTGTAAATTTTCACTATAGCGCCCTCTAGTGGAAATTTTGAGAAAAATATAAGTGAAAAAATTAAGCACTTCTTTACTATTTTAGAAACAGGGGTTCTTTATCAAATTTTCTTAGAATTACATGTAGAATCCTTCTGTGCTATAGGCGCATAGTCGAAATAATCTCCCATACAAATTGACACGCCGTAATGAATATATGTATATGTACATATCGTCACCTGAAATGCAAAAGGACGTAACAATATCGTAAATGAAATGGAAAAAGTCGTGACTAATTTTTTATTTTTTTTTTTCATAAACTAATGTGGGGTAATTCGATGAAATCCATCATATAAATCAAAACGCGAATTTTGAATTTCTTATTAGTTATGACTTTTTCAGGTGGCAATATGTATGTGTGTACATCTGAGGTCTACAAATGCGTGTGGAAAAGTCCAAATTTTAATGCTCCCACCCCATGCGGTTGTTCTATACCGAAAAAAGTATATCATCCCTATTGCGAATGTCGACTGGCAGTAAATAAACGACTACTAAGCGATTATCGATTATCGATGCTATTGCGAGTGTCGCTTAGTCGCTCAATTAGCGACTGTGAATACTTTTTAATCGCTCATCCTTCTATTGCTGTTTTTTAGTCGTTGGAGTTTGCGTTTATAAAATTTACATAAGAATGTGGTACTATAATGGATAAAAAGTAAGCCAATTGAACTGGACGTTGTAAAAAATTGCGAAATATACATATGTATGTATGTGTCTGAATTACCGATCAAAAATTATAATCAACAAAAGACAACTTGCGCGGTTGGGCGTGCTGATGCAGGTGAGTGAGGACATAGGCAAAGGAATTTCCGGAAAGAGGAGGGGAGGAAGCTCTGCTTCTATTGGGAAAGATACATATACAATATTTCTTGTGCATATAACTCCGGCTACGCCATCCACAGTGTTTTTGCGCAGAACCAACATCAAAAGTTTATACAAAAAAACTGCATAATTTATTAATTGACTAGTGCTCGGAAATTTGAAATCTTTATTTTAAATTAAAGTTGAATTCTTTCAATACACTTGTTATGTTGTTATGTTAAAGTTTTTAAACTCGGGTCACGCGTTTGGACACAAAAACCCAACATCATTGTACAAAAAACTTAACCGTACCGTATTTCTTAAACTTCCATAAAGTTTATTAATGAGGAAAACAGCTTTTCCTGAAAATCATGTAAAGCCAAAAAACCGTGAAGCATCGGGAACGCAACTTCTATTCATAAAACTCACATATGTACATACACTTCAGCTTCCAATTCCAAGGGATCCGACGAATCTCGTAATTCCCTCCTTGCTTTAGCCAACTCTACTAATCTATTAGCTTCCACATCATCTTCCTCATCACTAAACCATAATTCAACAGTGTCCATTTTCTAAATTTTATAATAAAAGCAATTATTTTAAAAATTATGTAAATAAAACACTCAAAAACAAATGTAAACAAACAAACAGCTGTTTACAATTCTGTCAACCATTCACAATAGTACAAATTTTTATCGATCAAGTTACACAATCGCAAAATAAAAGATGATCGACTCGATCGACAAATTTCTATTCTACTGCCAGTCGACACTCGCAATAGGGGCCTATATATATATTTTTTTTTTTAAATCAAAAAATGTTTAGAGGTCGCTCAAAGCGCTCAAAATTTGCCTTGTATTTTGTATGGAGAAAAACAATATTTCGTAGAAATGGTAGAAGAGATCTCTTCAAAAACCAATATTTCTCGATCGAAAAACTCTGTTTGTCTTCAGAAGTCTCCCAATAATAATGCCCAATTGTTTATTTTTCCATTTTTTAATACAAACGATTTTTGTGTGTCCCCCCATCGCATTTTATGGAATACATACCTGTATTTTTTTCGGTCTACATGGAGCAATCCTACTACTCTTAGGACAGCTATACTGATAAGAAAGACGCTGTATCTTGGAACGCAAGTCAGAGTGCGTTAGGTAAAACGAAGAATTACATTGAAGATAGCACAACGCCGATGGTTTTTTCCATACGAGGCCATGCACTCTACCGACCGAGTTTTGCGTCAAACAGACCAAGCATGGACCAAAAGACCGGACTCATACTTTTCTCCCTGAGATTGATTAGATCTACGGAATTTGTTACGTCTAATCTTCCTATGGGGCCCCACAGTCGTATCCGCTATACAGATGCAAATCTAAGACGATTTCCATAATATCCTGAACAGTGTAATCAACCAAATCTGGCATATGACTATGGGCTGGTTGCTCCAACTCAACTTGGCGGCATATGTTGTTGGAAGGAAGTCCTATTCTAAGAGCATGATTTCCAACCGGCTAATAGCCGCTTGACCTACTTAACAGCTTTGCTGTTATTTTCCTGGCCAAAGTCGTTTTCGTTTTCTACGGCCCGACTATGTGAGTCTTTATTTTTTTGTCGGAACCAGGCACCAACAACGCGTGCAAAAAACATCACCCAGACTATATACCGTCCATTGTACTGTTTTCATGTCAAAGACCTCAGGTGTTCGTTTCCCAACACATCGCGGCCAAATGTCTCATACCTCATTATTGCAAAAGTGAGGCAGAAGGGCAAAAGGTGTTCCACCGTCTCATCCTCTTCAAGGTAGAATGGGCAAATGCAGGTGTCATTTACGTTTAACACAGTCAAGTGTTTGTGCCACGTGAAGTGGCCAGTCAGCAGTCCAACAAGTCGTCTGCAGTCCTGTCTGCTCAGTGAGAGCAAAAAACTAGTCAGATGTCTCATTGCGAGAGGAGAGTGGCCTGGCACCCAGAGTAAAACCAGCTCGTTATGTTTGCCAACATAATTTAGTCGAGACTTGTATTGCCGAACTAATTTGTTGGTATTATATCAACATCCGTTTATTTTTAGTCAAAGTGACGGTAGCAGTGCATCAAGAGCAGCGCTAGGTGTTGGAGAGAAAGCACCCGTACAGCACACGGCAATAGTTTTTTGAAGTTTAGCAAGCAGACTTTTCAGGCTCTTGATTGAGAGTCTGCTCCACCATACCACTGACGCATAGCTGATTATGCGTCTAGAAGAGAATCAATACCAGGCACCAGAGCAAAGGGGAAAGCACACAATCCTGAGAGCAGCCCTTGTTCACTCCGTACGTGACATATTGACCTCCTTCTGCCTGAATCCTGATGACACGCTGCGCCAGCATTAAACGAATCCAATTTAACAGTGCAGCATCTCTACCCCATGCCGTAGAGCAGAATTGTCGAAGGCGACATTGTCAAAAGCACCCTATATGTCTACAAAACTGCCCAAGGCGAATTCTTTCCTATTGATGGCATTGCTAGTTCAGGCAACTAGATTTTTCCAATCCGTCTGATAGGATTTCCCCACCTGATAGGGATGTTGATGCAAAGAGAGAGGATTTGATGAGAGCGTCTCCCTGCGAATGCGCTACTCTACTAATCTTTCCAAACATTTTAGCATGCATGATGATGCTAATAGGCCTATAGTTTCTGGAGCGAGTAAAGTCATCCTTAACAACCTTAGGTATAAAGGGGACATCAGCCAGCATCCAAGGTTGTGGTATGTAAGCAAGTACAAGTGACGCTATTAAAATCTTTTTCGAAGTCGCCAACAAAAGCCCAACACCTTCTTTAAGTACAGTAAGTAGGATGCCACCCGGACCGTGCCAATTTGAAACTGTCAAAAGACTCAATAGCATATCGTACGGCATCTTTATTCGCCATAGTTCTAGCAACAAACCAGTTATACCTTGTACCTCTCTAGTCCATGGATAGGAAGGCGTAACCATCACATGAATTCGGGGAAATTGAATCTTTAGAAGAACAGAGCGAGTCTCAACCTTAGTCTTCATTAAGGAGCCATCATGCCTCTTGAGTGAACACTGCTTTGTGGATTGGTCCATTTTCAGAACTTTTACCAGCCAAGCCGTTTGAAACCAAGGTTTCAATCCCGCTGAAGTATTCTTCGAAGAGCAAATTAGCCTCTTAAAATCTCTTTACGTGCAGTCCAACTCAAATTAGCTTTGAGGTCTCGGTTTAAAAGTTTTCTCGACTCACCCCTCAACTTATAAAGCTCCTTGTTCCACCAGGAAACATGCGTACGGCTAAGAGGTGGACGAGACGGACATGCCGTATCTAAACTGGCACGCAGGGCAGCGGTTAAATTAACCACCGCCTCATCAATGGCCTGAGTGGATCGTATCCTAGGTGGCATCGTGGTCTGGTTATTTGTCCTTTTTCAAGATTCGCATTGGCGCAGAGAAAGTAGCGTCCCCGCCAAGTTGAAAGTCGATGTATCTGTGGTCCGAGAACGAATCTTCCCTTAGGAAGTGAGTCCTACTCTGGAGCCCATGGTGATGTAGTTTAGTTACGCTACTTAGTCTACGGACATTACATTTTTTTACGTAAAGCTGGTCAGTATACTAGGGTGCCGTAGGCCCTATTATAGCGGTGTACATCCAAATCACAAATTTCAGTGCTAAGCCCCCGCTACTATCGAAGTTATAGTTAGCGATGTAAACCCTCACTTTACGTTTCTCCAAGTGGGGTTTCCAGTTTAATTTTGTGTCGAAAATGACTCCCAGATATTTCGCATTCGATTATAAGAGATTGTCTAACCACCTATAGATGGAAGTCTAAATTGGGGTATTTTATTCCTATTTGTAAACAGTATTAAATCGGTTATACTAGGGTTTTCTTATGTAATACATATAAGTTTCGTCAGTGTTTAAATATGTCGTTTCGCCGTTTTGTATGAGCAGGAGGTAGGGTCATCTTTCGCAATCTCAATAATGGCGTTACGTAAGCTGCTAGAGGTATATATGTTGCTGACGTGTTTGGAGTGTCTGTCTTTATTGTATTTTTAGCTCGGTATGTCTAGCGTCCAACGCAGTTCACTGATTCAAATCTCAGTGAGTGCCATGAGGAAGTATGCTGGGTAGTTGTGGTGATTTCCGAAATAGGTTCTATAACTTCTATCCGTTTCACTATAGAGCGTTTGTCACCAAACCCCTTACCTGCCAATGGTAGTGCGTCACATGTACAGATAGATGTTTAGCCGATACTTCTTTAAGAAGTGTCTTAATAAAACGTGTATTTTCCAACTGCTCAACGATCATTTGAAATACATCCAACACTATTTTTTGATGCTGTGCCGCAAATTCGGTATGCAATTTGCCATTACGAGTACGATACATTTCGTAGAGTTGTTCATTCTCGGAGAAGAGACTGTAATGTATAATCAAGTTTAGTATGGGTTAGCTCATAATACAGCTTTATACACTTTATATATATGGTGACGCCAGCTTGCCGTTGCTTCTTCTTTATAATATTCCAAGCATTTTGTAGTGATTTAATTTCAGTCTGCGTTAGCCCCAAATCATTTACGATTGGTTTCCTATCAAACGACTGCAATGGTTTTGGAAACACGGCCGGAAGTTTTTTCTCAGCTACGAACTCGATATATGAATCTGATTTTATTAGTAAATGAAGACTATTTAGTATTAAAGTGTTAAGAAAACTATTTCTTTTTGATTACCCATTTGTGATATCCGCTTTACGGCTAAAAAATATGTATGTATATAGTTTCATTGTCACTTTTCGGGGTAGCCTTTTCTAAAATATGACACTCCCACCCACAGGGATGGTTTTTGGAAGCAGCATAAAAAGTGGAATAATTCAATCACACTTCCTAAATGGAATTTATTTTTTTTCTTTTTCGGATTTAAACTAGTGTATTTATCATTTAGATGAATAGTTTTCTCTAATTACTTTTGTTGTTGTTGTGGTAACAGCACACAAATTCCCCAAAGAGATTTTGGGGAGTGTTGCTGGAGTGACAGTCCCTATCCAGATATAAATCTGGGTCGTTCCGGTTACGTAGACCCGACTGTCGTGGGAACGTCTAATTACTTTTAATTCCTACCGCTTTCATCACTTCCAATGGTACTATTTTTATTTCATGCAAAAGCATTTAGTTAAAACGGGACTACAATTTGTCGTGGAGCAGGCCTAGCGCCCCAAAAACACTACTGCACAAATACAGTATAAATTGTGCATATTTTGGGGAACACAATTTTATGAATCGCTATATCTCAGAAATGGTAATCCTTAAGGGTAAAAAGTTACAACAGTTTGTATGGTTAATTGCATAGTCTACACTTTTGTCTCACCTACTTTGGTGATAAACCGCACCATTTTTCTGTGCATTTGAAATTTTGATCATAATTTGCAGCTAGTCCACATAACTTTCCTGACTATCGTAGGATAAATATTGATAGTCTATCTTCTGACTTATCCCGCATTGATTGCAGTGGTTGTTGGAGCCTAAGCTCTGTAAATGAAAAGTTGAGCTTTCTACATTAAAATGTTGTAAGCTTATTTAGGGCTCATGTCCCAGTACGCACTCTTCTAAATCGAGCACCGTCGTTCCCTTGGTTCAACAAAGTTGTTCGGTATATGATTATAAATAAAACGTAACAAGTCGTACTCTATTTGGAAGAAGAACCGAACCGAACTGTGAAAAGTGCAAGTTCTTTGGTAAAATGTTAAACCCACTACTTCCGAATAATGTTTTGTGGCGTAATCTAAAAAACCTGCGTGTACATGTTAGTGACAGTCCTGATTGTTTAATTAACCCTGAAGAGCTTAATGATGTATTTGTCAATCGTGGTGTATCACCTTGTGCTCCTGCTTGCAACCCCATAATTTCCTCTCTGGTTGTGCATGTCGGCCAGACATTTGAACTCAATGCGTCAAATTACGTAATAATTTTGGTTTCGGGGAGTCTGCTGTACGACTGATGAGCAGCTACCTAGAGGGTAGGACTCAGCGTGTAAGGGTCGGTACCGAATATTCTAGTCTTATACCTCTGGTGTGCCCCAAGGCTCAATACTGGGACCGCTACTAGTAAGTTTATTTATAAATGACATTTTTAGTGCATGCAAGTCCGTGCAAATGCATGCATATGCAGACGTTATTCAGCTCTACTGGTCAGGACCCCATGACCAATCAGTCTCCTTGTGCTCTAGGTTTAACTGTGATCTGTCCTCTATACCATCTTGGGCGTTAAAAAATTAGCTTTGTCTTAACAGTGATAATTCCTATATGTTACGAATTTCTAAACGTCACATTGCCTTTTCTGCCATACCTAACCTATATATTAATAATAAGTGACTTAAAATTGTGTCAAAAGTGACGAACCTACGCCGGACGATATCAGGAGAAAACTTGCAATACAACTGATTTTGCCAATAATCTGTTATCCTGAATGTATGTACAGCAAGTTTTTTTTTCACGTAACACGTTATGTATTTGGTTTGGCTAAATTTGATCACATTTCTAGTTCGAGATCTCGCCTATTGGGCTGTGAGATATCTGAGTACTTTCACCGATGAAGTTGATTGCAGCAAACAATACACAAATTAACACGTATGGAAAAGAAAATACCTAACATTGGATCTGGGTTTAAATAGAAAGTTTGGTTGGGCCGATTATAGGGGCTGATTTTTTGCGTAATTTCGACATTTTAGTAGACATTAAAAACAAACTCGTTGTAGATCAAAAGACAAAATTGCATACAGTGTGCCAGACTGCCAAACTGCCACAAAATACTGTTTCACTTAGGGGAGCAGATAATTTCCACAGGCTGTTGGTGCGCTACGCCGACTTGACGGACGACTCAAAGAAGCTAGTGAAGCAGGCAACATCAACTCAGCACTATATAGAAACGAAAGGAGCACCTATCACGCAGAAGCTACGACGGTTCTCACCCGAAAAGCTAGAGATTGCGAAGAAGGAGTTTGAATACCTTCTGGAGCGAGGAATATGTCAAAGGTCGAAAGGACAGTGGGCCAGTCCTTTACATATGGTTAAGAAGCCGAATGATTCCTGGCGTCCCTGCGGGGATTACAGACTCTTAAATACTAAGACTACCGCAGACAGCTATGCCGTTCGTCACATCCAGGAGTTCGCTTGTGAGTTGCACGGAAAGGTTATATTTTCCATAGTGGACTGCAAGAAGGCGTATCACCAAATCCCAGTCAACCAGGCGGATGTGCCGAAAACTGCGATAATAACACCATTTGGATTGTTTGAATTCAAATTTATGACATTCGGACTACGGAACGCGGCCCAAACGTTCCAGAGGTTTATTGATGAGGCCGTTAGGGGATTACCGTTTGTTTTTCCGTATTTGGACGTTGCACTGGTGGCGTCTAAGTCAGCGAAGGAACATGAAATGCATCTCGAGCAGTTACTCCAGCGATATAGGGAATATGGTATTGTTATAAACAGCGATAAATGCCAAATCGCGCAGCCTGAGGTGGAGTTTCTAGGCCACCTGGTGACGCGAAACGGCATAAGACCTCTGCCACGAAAAGTTAAAAGGCATCCTCGATTGCAAGCAACCGAAGGAAGTGCACGAGCTCCGCAGGTTTTTGGGAGTGGTAAATTTTTACCGGAGGTTTTTGCCACACGCCGCCGCTGTCGAGGCGCAAAAAATTATGGACCCTTGTAAGAAAAAGGACCACACCAAGCTTAACTGGACGACTGAAACAACTAGGGTGTTTGAAGAACTAAAAACGCAATCGGCCAATGCCACACGGATTGCATATTCCGTTAGACTTTGCTATGGGGGCGGCGCTACAACAACCAGTAGACGGAGCGTGGCAACCATTAGGTTTCTTTTCGCAGATATAGTACCTTCGATCGCGAGCTGCTGGCGATATACAAGTGGATAGAACACTTTCGCTATTTTCTGGAAGGTACCAGCTTCACCATATTAGCGGATCATAAGCTGTTGGTACATGCATTCGACCAGAAGTGGGAGAAACTTTCACCCCGTCAGACACGGCAGTCAAATTTTATAAGCCAATTTTCAACCGACATCAGGCACGTCAGCGGAGCTGAGAACTTCGTCGCCGATTTGCTACCCCGGATTGAGACATTTACAACGCCATCGCCAGTGGATTTGCAGTTGCTACACAACGAACAAAAGAGCAGCATCGAACTAAGGGAGTAACTAAACGGCAGCACCTCACTTCAGTTGGTGAGACACACGCAGCCAGGTACGAACCTGGAAGTAATTTGCGATAAGTCGACTGGTCAATTACGGCCATATATTCCGACACCGCTGCGGCAAGTAGTTTTCAACGCGGTGCATGGCTTAGCGCACCCTGGGGCAAGGTCAACTGTTAAACTCATATCCAAGGACTTCGTCTGGAAAGGCATGAGTTCAGATATACGCGCGCGGGTACGAAGTTGCCCTGCTTGTCAGCGGTGCAAGGTTTCGCGGCACACGAAGAGTGAGTTGGAGACATTCACTGTGCCTAGTAGACGCTTTGAGCATATAAATATCGACATAGTGGGTCCTTTTCCATCATCGAACGGCTACACTTACTGTTTGACATGCGTCGATAGATTTTCGCGGTGGATCGAAGCTATTCCCCTGACGGATATGACAGCAGAAACCGTGGCCAAGGAGTTACTTAAAGGGTGGATAAGCAGAATCGGTGTTCCGAAGTTTATCACCACTGACCAAGGACGACAATTCGAGAGCAGCCTTTTTCAGCAACTAGTTAAGCTCCTGGGGGCTAACCACATACATACCACAAGCCACCATTCCCAGGCGAACGGATTGGTTGAAGGATGGAATCGGATCTTAAAGGCCGCTTTGAAATGCCACAAGGCTAACTCCAATTGGGTTGACGTTTTACCCATAGTACTCCTTGGTCTAAGAACAGCAGTAAAGGATGATCTGGGAGCATTGATAGCAGAAATGCTTTACGGACAAACGATTCGTTTGCAATGTTTGATCCTCAACGACGCTAATGACCCATCCGTAGATGCAATTCCTCGAGTAAAATATGCACATATGTACACGCACAACCTCCCACAATGCTTTACCTTTAAATAAGGCATTGGAATAAAACGATTCCAATGTTTTTCTAGTATTAGTTGGATTATTTTCACTATGGCATAATTCGTATCAAGATTGGTCTTTATGGTGGTACCATAAATATCCAACGCACTTAGAGGATGATAAATTAACGAATTGTTTTCAGTTTTTCCATCGAAGCGAAAGAGTTCAGCGCATTCTGGATTTTCAGAATATGCACTGGAAAATGAAAATATAATTTAAGGCATTTTTTATCACCTTCTGAATAGATGCTTACTCAAGAGCTATTTTTTGTGACAACATCTTTCTTTTTGGCTCTATCATGGGCCACGATTTTCTTAACGCTGAGATTTCTAATATCGTAAAACTTGTCACCAGAAGTTTGACTGTGGATTCGTAATGGGTAAGAACGACTTTGAATTTGCTTCGGCGCTTGAAGCTGACCTTCATAATAGTTTTGAACTAGAAATTTCTACGTTAACTAATATGCCGCCGAGTAGAAAAAAAATTAAATTTTTAAAGGGCCGCAATCATGGTGGAATAATAACACCATGGGCCGCAATGATACCTATTAGTTGTTTACCATGAAAAGAAGTCGTTCAGAAATTTTACATTTTCGTTTTCTAAAATTTCGACAATTCAAAGAGTTTTAGCTTGTTTACAAAGAGTGTTTGGAAGTCATGATAACACAAACGGCAACACGAAAAAACTAATGCGACTGTTTTTGGAAAGACAAAAACACGAAAATTAATTAAAGAATATTAGGACCGTTAACCTGCCCTCAAAGTATGTCACTTAAATTTCAAAAGCCAGTATAAATATGTATGTAAGTGAATGCAAGTGCAAGTTTGAAATATAAAAAATGGAAAGCATATAATGATCCGTCTTATAATTACAATAAGCGTAATAACAACTTATGTGTGGACTAATTTAATTTAGGTAAAACAAAATTCAGTAAGTTCTTGCTAAATAGAATCACTTATGGATATACATTCAAACATTAAATTTCTATTGACAGAATCAGAGCAACAGATAACATGTAAGACGGTGCTAATTAGACATTCGGAACTTTGCAAAAACCAGTCTGCTTTGTCTTAAACGCAAAAGTGCAAATTCATCTTTGTCGCCAGTTTCAGACTTCACTTAAACATATATACGAAACAGCATGCTTGGCGTGAGCTTTGTGTTGCACATGGGGCATTTGCGTGTCAACCGTAAAGCTTGGCGTATGCAATTAGCACAGAATACATGGCCGCATTTGGTAGAGGTAGGTTGATTATTAATGCTGCTTTCCATGCATACTGCACACATTAGTGGTGCACGACCGCTGTTATTGTTGTTGTTATTGTTGTTGCTGCTCGTGCTGTTGTTGGTCGTTACAGTGGCGACGGAAACGTTAGAAGGCGCACCAGGCGCTCTATTTGCACGATTCTTATTTTGGTGGTTGCTCCGATTCTTTACGTTGCCAATACTTGGTCTTGAAGTTGCTGCTGAAACGGAATTACGCGATGAACTGGCAACATTTGGCCTTTCCCCAGACATATACGAGGATAATGAGCGTCGCCATGAAGGTCTATAGTCGTTTATTGGTTGTGCAATCGGAAGTTCGGCTGTTCCGCCACCATTTATAGTACCAATTACATTCACATCGGAATTTGGAAACATCCTATCATTAAAGTTGGTTCTACAATGGAAGATCTTTCGAACGATTGTAGGCGTGCAAAGATCAACGATTTCATCTTCACTTGGCGTTACAATGATAACATCGTCACTCATATTTAATTGATTCGGAGGTCTTATTGGGGCAGGTATATGCATTGAATCACTAAGATCAACCAAAACTACGTCTGGAGTTGGAGAGCTATTCTGATTTAGAACTTGTTCGGAAACACGCTGGGGAGTATTACCTGCTGAAATATATACAATGAAAGCTTAGACCTTTTGAATTTATATATGTATGAATGTTTTATTGTTTTAGCTTACGAGATCTATTGACAGCTCCACGGGCTGGGCTGTTTGGTGAAGTTGAATCTAACCGCCCCTCGATCTGTTGCTCTTGTTCCTGTGCTACTGAGCGTAAATTATGCTCCAACATTTCACAAAAACGATCAACTAGAAAGTAATACAGATAAGACGTATATAATTGTAATAATATTGGCTAAATATTTGATTATTTAAATTGATTTGTAAGCTTTACTTCTGTTGATTTCCCTGTCAATTTCTCTGGTTGATGGTGTTGAAAGGGGTACTCTGTTTAGTGGGCACAGGCGTGGTGTCTTTGGAGACTTGGGCGAATTAGGACTTGAATTTGAGCCGCCAAGTTGGCCACTGCTGTCGCTGTTGTTGTGTGATCTGCGCCCAAGTAATGGCGTCGCCGTTACTGCTGTAGGTCGTCGTGGCGTTTCTAATATTTCGTAAACGGATGCTATCAGTGAACTTGTGTCAGCTATCAAATCATCCAAATAGCCGTTCTAAATAGCAGAAATAAATGGAACCGTTATGGTATGTACTTCAAATATATAATGCGCGCGCTCCAACTTACCTCAGGCGAACGGCTGGAGTCCCTTTTAATATCCGACATACCTTCGCCTTTACTTTGGATTTACTTCCTTTGGAACTACTCTAGAATTTCAAAAGTCTAGCAAGGAAAATAGGTATAAACGCACAGAATTATCCAAATTCAACAACGCAGGAACAGAAATTTTGCATATATATATGGATCATGAAAGCAACTGAAATATTTGACAAATAGTGATGTGCTGAATTGGCGGTACCCAACACTCGGTACCCAAAAATTCAAAAGATTTCCATTGCTCTTCAAGAGCAATATATATCAGAGCTTATATCTTGCCATCTATTGCCGGCAATTTGGTAGTTTGACAGCTACATGTTCATTTGCATGAAAACTTCGTGGCGGCAACATTATTGATATTTTAATATAAAAGCAAATATTGAACTGTTTTCTGCTAAAATATTTGTTATTATGTAATAGGATGTAAAATAGCCTATTTTCTAAGCTTTTTAAGTGATTAAATCCGGGAAAAATAAGTTTTAGAATCTATCTCACAGATGCTTATATCAAGATATAAAAAGCCCACACAAATATTGCCACTGATATAATTTACATATATCTAGCGACCAAAATGACAGCTGGACAGCAATACATTTTAGCCTATGGAAACGGCCAGTAAACAATACTTACTTTTCGGTACCCAATACCGATTCTTTACACTGGCTACACACGACAAACATGTGCGCCTACATGCTCGCTGTTGTTTGCCACAGACGGTGAGCGGCTCATATGTGATTTTGTCGTCATAGCGGAAAGATGAATAGCAAAGACGCCGATGATGAAATTCAAATGCTTATGACTTTGGTTTTTTAATATATGTGTTACTTAAATTTATTTATATTTTACTTCTATGTATGCACATACATACACATATAGTAATTTGGTCTCATTCATCAAAAATTCAATAACTCACATGACTTGGCTGCACTTCTCGCACACTGCAAGCAACAACACAAAGTGAAGTTGTTGTTTTTGTTGCCAATGCGATGCTCGCAAACCACGCTACAAACGTGGAGCATGCTCGCTGAAAATAAAAATTTTTTGATTTTTTGCGAGCATGCTCGTTAACCGCCATACACACGACGAGCATTCACCGCAAGCCGAGCATGTACGCGCACATGTTCGTCGTGTGTAGCCACTGTTACACTTCCCAATAACAATCCGCTGGCGTCGCTTTGATACCATGATTCAATAATAAAAGGTTTGCTCAAAAAGCAGTTTTCTCGCTCCCTCTGTCAAAAGCCTAATGTCAATAATGAGCAAACCTTTAATTATTGAATCATCCTTTGATACAAGCGCGAGTAATAGCCCGAACACAATGAAACATTATTTTAACACGTACTCTTATGTAGATAACTATTTAAGCGACGAACGGGCTACGCGACGGCTGTAGTTGTGCCTAGATCTATTTTTCCGGGGACAGATAAGGTTCTTCCTCTTCTTTTATGTCAAACTCATACAAATCCATAATGTCGCTGCCACTTTCAAAAAAAATCATGTCGTTATCGACAAGGCGTTTAGATAATGAAGATCACAAATTGGAAGCTGTGTTCGGAACTTAACGCCAGTGCTTGCTACAATGAAAGCTAAGCAGCGAATACTTTGGTCACTAAATTAACATACCAGCGGCAGATAAATCAAAATTTATTATCAACAGTTGCATTACAAACAATATTTCTTGCACGCATTTGATAAAGAAGGAAAATTAAGTCAGGGTTGAAAAGTTGAGAGTTGGCCATCTTTGCGCGTTGTCCAACTTTGGTTATGTCAAGACCTTCATATAAATGCATGTATTCATAGGGCCCTGTCACACGATCAGTATTTATTGACGTGATCCAAGTATCGCGATATTTATTGACGGTGTAGCATGCAATATTGATGGATCGTGATCCATATTGCAAAACTTCTAATAATTTTGAAATCTGGATCGCGGATCGCAATACCGTCAATAAATATTGAACGTGTAGCACTTTCAAAACGCGATCCATACATTTCGTCAGTACATCTTTTACTCTCATAATGCGAACATCGGCTCTTCCTTCGCTCTCGGAGCTTAAAATCTTTCAAAACAAAGTTTAATTAATATTGGAAATTTTAAAATAATTGTGGAATGCATTCTCTGTTAATTATACGTACAAAATAAAAATAATTTCTTGCGTCACAATAAGCTTTCAGCACAAAAATTATGCAAATACTGACGCGATAAATATTGAACATGTAGCATTCGTGCGCGATCCAAATATCGTGATAATTACTGCCCGTGTGACAGAGCCCATAGTCAGCTGTCGAAGCGACGCCCAAGTAGGAATTTAAAAAAACATCGATGTATCGAGCAACATCGATGGTCATGGCTTCAAACATCGATGTTCGTCGACGCGACATCGATATTTTCGATGCATCGATGCTTTTCGGCATCCCTAGAAACAACCCTGCGTTCAAAAGTGGTGAATAATTGGCTGCTGCTGTTTTTATGTGAAAATAGTTATTTATTAAAATATTTATAGAGAACAATAAAACCTATCAGAGCAACCTAAAATAAAAATAAAAATAGTGCGTCGCTAGAAACTCGCAACTAGTGTAAGTTTTTTTTTCCTATTCAACCGCTTAGCTTATCATTCATTTATTGAAGTTGCTGCATGAAATGGTGGAACGATTTTTTTTTTTTATTGGTGTTCGAATATGTTATTTGTTGCGCTTGTAGATCAGCTATAATCCGATGTACTTGCAATTCAGTTGATAAAGCTTAAACCATCTCACCTTTCATATTTTGTTTGAAAGCTTAATCGAATGTGAAAATAAAGTTTTGAGAGATATTGGGTTATGAAAGGACCTTCATTGGATGCCATATGTTTCCTGGTCAAAAATATAATTATACCAAAGGGACTTCCGCAACAGTTATAGAATAGTGATGATCACCCTTTCTTGTTTCGGCAGTCTTTGTATTGCATTAAATATTTATTTGAATTTCTTCATTTCATTGCAGGAAACCTAACTACCCCTAATTACAGGTGGATTACAAAATTGGTTGAAGCCTTCAACTTGAATGTTTGTATGTTCATGCATTATTCAATTTTTTCGATACATCTATACAAATTCTCTTCTATTCCCAGATTTACATCGATAAAATCTAAAGAAAGATATTCATCGTAAGTACCCAAACGCTGATATTTAATACATTTGTGAAATATGTACATTAGACTGCATCACCAAAAAAAGTTGCGGTTTTTCGCGCGGATTATAAAATCTATTATATTTTAAGACGTCCACCAAAATATTTCGGAAAAATATTAAGATTTAAGCGAGCTGGACCGATTTGAAAATATCTCCAAAAATGAAGTTTTTTATGAATAAAAATAGTTTCTTAAGGAACTTTTTGAAAAAAGCCCCTCAGATGACAAATTAGATTAAGCTTATCTGCAAATGGTCTGATGTAGACTTATGGGATCTCAGTAGAAAGGTATTTTCACACTGTTTTTATTTCTGGCCAAAAAAACGTCATTCGTGTCCCATCTTGTTTTTTCGAATACCAACACAACTTAATTCAACTTTGAATGACGTTCGTTCATCCTACTTTTCTCTTCCATCCTTTGAAAGAGTTTATTAGCAAAGAAATAAAAAGGGTGAGAAAACACCTTTCCAATGACACCTCTTAAGTCTAAATCGGAAGAGTTTAGGTTCAGTTATTCAAGTTTACCAATCTTTGAAAAAAGTTAAAAAACAACATCAAAAATCTCATCATTACGATTCCGTTCAAATTTATTATTTTTATTTTTTTTTTAATATTTTTATGCAAATATTTTAAGTATAAACCGTTTTGTCATTTGAGGGGATTTAAAAAAAAAATCTTTAAGAAACTATTTTTAATCATAAAAAACTCCATTTTTGGAGGTATTTTCAAATAGATCCAGCTCACTTAAATCTTAATATTTTTCCGAAATATTTTGGTGGACGTCTTAAAATGTAATAGGTTTTATAATTCCAATGGAAAAATAGTACCGATTTTTTTTTGTATGGGGAGTGATGCAGTGTAATGTACATATGTAGGTCTTTCCTAACTGAACTCTGTAGTTGTTAAGAAGCTCCAAAAACGGTTCTGTGGCTCTTAATATCCAACCGAATATACAGGGCCCCTAGAAACGTTTACAGACTCCTGGGGAACCTTTGGAAAATGGTCTAAAATTTGCAATTTGATATTGGAAATATAAACTTGTTAAACAGTTTTTTTGTGTAGAATACCTTTCGGATTTGGCGGCTTTCGGCCGCGCTTAGAAAAAATTACCCTCATCAGTCCAACTTCGGCTACGCTGACCACGGTATTTTAGCGCAGAACTTCTTTTTTGTGTAGGCGGCCTTTGACCGCGGTTAGGGATGATTATAACCCTTACTGCGTATAATTCTTATTTCTGTGTTGTCAAAGGTATACAACATTTCGACTGCTGAGTGGACCTATCGACCTATCTCGGCAGCCAGTTCGAAAACGCACTTCAAAATGTATTAAAAATGTGAGGAGGTTTTCGAATTGGCTGCGGAGATCGGTCGATCTTCCACTCAGCAGTCGATTTCTTGTGCATATAACTCCGGCTGCGGCATCCATAGTATTTTGCGTAGAACTCACTCCGAAATTCACAAAAAAGTGTATATTTCAGACCGAATATATTAATAAATTAGGCACCGAAAATTTCAAAATAAGGCTTTAAAATAAAGTTTAGAACCCCCCTTAACTACATGTGTGTGATAAACTTTTTTGATCGGGTCACCCATTCGGGCACAGTAGCCCGAAATCATAGGGCAAATAACTAAACCGTACCCATTTTATTGATTTTAGGTCGTTTTATCTTATTGTTTTTTTTTTTTTTTTGTGGAAAAACAACCCTAGTTTACATTTAGTAGCAGTTGTAGCCGCTATTGCGGAGATTACCTCACCTCCTCATCAGACGTTTCCACCCAGTTCACTGGGATTTGAACCAGCCATTCATCTTAAAAAGCCATAAATACTTGTAATTTATTTATTTATTTATATATTTATCATCAGTGAACACATATTTTCATACTGACTACTAAGAAACTATCTAACTACTAATTATTATTAAGGTAGTTTAAGAGGATATTATTTAATATCCCTCCATCCCAATTAATAAGCAGCTTGAATTGTAACAAATAATCGTTTGAAAAAGGAGATATTTATAAGTAATTGATCACAATACATTTTTATTTGAAGCTCATTATTCCAGTTTAATCTACTAAAAATAAAACAACACAGTGAAATTTATTTGTTTATTTATTAGTCTAGAATATAAACATTTCATACAGACTATTTAGCATAAAGATAAAATATGATTAATAACTAATTCAACATGCTACTTAAAAGTAGTTGAAATTAAATTTAGTTGAAGAAAAAGCGATGGCGAAAGAGCTTGAGGGCGAATTAAATTCGTTTAGCATAATTATTTCTGACAAAGTCCAAAGAAAAAATATCATGATTCCAAAGGCTTCTTGGAGGGATATTAAATGTAATCCATAAGCATATATATAATAGAAACGCTGTAAAAGTGTAAAAAACAATTTTAAATGTTTGAAAAGGTCTCTGTTTAATGTACAATGTACTATGCTTCAATGCAGTTTTAAAACGAACCAAGAGTTTGTTATTTATACTGTTACTAGCATATGCCTGGCATGTTTTGCGACGCCTGATAAGAACTTTTGCGTTGACCAATACAAAAGTACAAAAATAGTGTTATGCGAAAACGTTTCGTAATGTAAACATTAGCCGTCATCGCTTCGACAACAGTTAGCGAGTGGCAAAACGAATGAACTCAATGAGGTACAACCAAACTCGTCATCGCCCATTCTTGCTAGCTAACTTTGTTGTAGCATTCACTTGCAAAATTTTTCGTAAAGCGACTGGAACTCCAATATATGTAGCGAGCAGAGAAGTGGCGAATCGATGACGGCTATTATTAGCTTAGGTTGAAAGGACTGACGGACAGAACCTTCCTAACTCATCGGCCAAGGATAATAGCGCTGATATAACATATGATATATGTATTAATCTCCTTTGGTGCTAAGAGCTCTTATTTCCACCTGAGATATCTGCAAGATCCAAGAGTGCGTGATCTTCTTTTAAAAGCGAAAGCAATGCGAATACTTTTTCGATGTTCGCATTATGAGAGTACAAGGTGTACTGACAAAATATATGGATCGCGTTTTGAAAATGCCAAACGTTCAATATTTATTGACGGTATTGCGATCCGCGATCCAGATTTCAAAATTTTTAGAAATTTTGCGATATGGATCACGATCCCTCAATATACACCGTCAATAAATATCGCGATACTTGGATCACGTCAATAAATACTGACCGTGTGACAGGGCCCAAAGTGAGCCACAGTGATGTTGTTGTAAGCCAACTGAATGTCATTGGATTTTTGTCCGTGAACACATTTTGCGTGTTGTTCTCCCACGAATTCTGTGTTTGTTGTAAGTGAGCCAAAGTAAGCCACAATGATGTTGTTGTGAGCCAACTGAGCCAATTGATCTACTGGATGAGCACCCCTGTACTAAATCCACGGATTAGTTTACACAAAGAGAAGCAACCAAGAACGCAGATACTGAAGACCACCCATATTGAGAAGTGGCTATATAATTATAGATTATTATAATTAAAAAGGGGAAATTAGTAAAAAAGATTTTTCACAAATAATACTTCAAGGACTAACCGCCACATGCATACAAAAATCTTAATAAAAGAAGCCAATGTAGTAACCAATTAAAAGTGACAGTTAGTGCCGTACAGCTCGATGTCTTGAGGCAAAAAACAATTTTCAAAATGGTGAAATTAGTAAAAAAGATTTCGCACAAAGAATATTTCCAAGGAATCACCGACGGATGCATAGACGAATCTTGATAATTTAATGAAGAGATGAAATTAGGTACATGAAATCAGCAACGTGAATACAAAAACGCAACACGTGATATGAGTGGCAGCCCTGCCAGATGTACTTATTTTCAGCGGTGAAAATGGTTGTACGGATTCAACGTACGCATTTTTAGCTTTTCGTCAAGATTTACGGATTTGTGTACGGATTTTTTTAGGTGTTCCTTTTTATTAAAAAGTTCTAGTCAGAAAAATAATAAAGTTGTCTGTGAAGCAAACAATAAATAGGAATAAAGGAAATATGTGTTGCTTTATTTAATGTCATTAAAAGTACGATTCCTGTGGTCACTTAGGTACAAACGATTTTTTTTTGTTCGCCAAACAAATTTACAAATTTTAGCGTACGGATTTTGTATGGATTTTTCACCCACCACTTTTTGGCCGTGTACAGATTTTAGACTCTTAAGATAGATATTAAAGAAAATTCAAAAGATCCCTTTGGCCAAATTTTCGAAATCTGGTTTTACGGCAGCGTTGATTCGTATTAACTCGGACCAAATCCAGATCAACCGCAGTTAATACCCGCGTTGATCCGGATCAACGCTGCCATCTGTTTTTGCTTTTAAAGCCGTTCGTAACAGTTCTGTTAAATGATTGTTAGTCAATTGTGAACGGTATATTGATTTTACGGATTTCTTTAGGGGAGCTCACGTTGAGTAGCATTTTAGGTGTAAAGTTGCTACGTAGCAATCTACCACATGTTTTGTTGCTCTTCCAACAAGTATGCAAACGTACATTTAAATAATTTCAAATCGGCAAATCTTTGTATAAATTTTTTTTTTTTTTTAATAATGTAGTTTTGCGACATAGGGGGCCAATTTATCATTTAATTAATTTTACATGTGCAATATTTTTTTCTAGCCTTGGAAGATGAAATATTCCTTTTTTTTAAATCATGCATAAAAAGTCGTAGTTTAGCTTCATATCTTAAAATATTTTGCGACAAATCGAATGCATTTTTATTCTCTCCATGTAGAGACAAATTCAAGTTTTGCAAATGTTCTATCATATCGGTAAAGAATATTAAGTCACAAGTAATTTTTAGCAAAAAAACCCGATTTCAACTCTCATATAAAAAAAAATATATATATATATATCTCATGATCCACTGATCGGATCTTAATCAGATTAGTATGGGACCACCTCTGAGACACTACCTTTCCGATGCAAAACGAACTGATAACCTCCTCCTTTTTTGGAAGTCGATTAAAAAGAGCCGCACTTTGCTAAGCAAAGAGCCGCAATTGGCACCATTGCTCTATGTCAGAGATGGGCAAAGTGGCTTCCAGGAACCTTTTGCGCTTAGGAGCCGGCTTGGCACATTTAGATGGTAGATGAGGGGTAACATCAAGAGCCAGCATGAAGGGGGAAGAAGAGCGTATTCAAATTCAAAATTTGTACACCCCTTTACCCTGAGAACTGATTTAGCTCTTGCGTAGCATTTGCTGGCTCTTTGACGGCTTTAAGAACCAAAAATCTGCCCATCCCTGCTCTATGCCATCTCTCTGTCTAATACCGAGAAGCCAAGCCATCTCATTAAACAAATCGCTTTCAATTTGTCGTCCTTGGTCGGTGGTTATGTATTTAGGAACCCCGAATCTGCATTTCAACTGCTAAACAAAGTTTTAGCCACCGTTTCCGCTGTAATATTGGGCAGTGGAATATCTTCCACCCACAATAGGTGTAGCCATTTGATTGTGGAAATGGACCTATTAAATCTATGTTTATATGCTGAAGTCGTTTAACCGATATTGAAAATGTCTGAAGTTGGATACGTGTATGGCGCGTATTTTTACACCGCTAACATTGCTGGCAAAATTTTTCATTTATGCTCGTTTATCGGAGTTCATGCTCTTCCACATGAATTAGCTTGCGATGAGCTTGATGAAGCCTTAACGCCCAGGTGATTAAGCCCATGCAAGGCGTCAAACATAACCTTACAGTTAATTGAGGAGGTATCAATATTTTCCATGCGTGATAACATATCTGCTCTATTTTAACCGTAAATTGGCTGATAAAATCCAGTTGTTATGTTTGCCGAGGGGAAAACCTTTCACACTTTTGCTCAAATGGTTATCAGTACAATGGTGGTCAGTACAATCGGAAACTGTGTTCCTTCCAAAAAATAGCGGAAATATTTCTCAGCCGAGTAGATCGTCAATAATTGGCGATTATAAGTACTATCTCGCTGCTCCCTTCTGCTGAATTTTCTTGAGTAAAATCCCAGCGGCTGCCAACCATCTTGCACTCGTTGCTGGAGCACCGCTCCTATCGCCTTATCCGACGCGTCAGTCCCAACTTCCAATTCAATTCCCCCCTCCCAATTTCAATTTCGATTTATTCAGTCTATGACATGGTGTATTTTATAGGCTAGAGGTACATATAGAATTTTCTCAAAACTAATGTATACATACATACGTAGGTAAAAACTCCCATAAAATAGCAATTAAATTAACGATATAAATCGTCTATGGCTGATTTAAAAACAGATCTTGGCGATGCAAATTCAATTTAACGAAGATTTGTCACGCTTTTTACAAGGCTCCAATATCTTTTGTAGTGGTGTGCCAATTTCGGCCCCATGTGGCAGAAAACGCCGATAAAAATTAACAGCGCCTAATTAAAAACTTCTTAGCTCGTGCGCCAATTAAGGCTTTGCTCGTGCGATTAATGTTTCCTTGCGGATTGGCAGTGGCTTAATACCACTTGCTGACACTGAATGCCCCAAAAATTTCACTTCGCTTAGGGGTGTCGCCCATAAAGCGCTGAATATTCGATACGATACTAGGGTTTTGGTACACTATACCAAAAAATATCGTTTAAAAATTATCGACTAAAAGAGGATTGCGATTCCACAACATCTGAGTCCCCCAAATCTAAATTTACGTTCCTTGCGACTAGCCTCACCCTGCTCAAAAACACCAAATTTTCCAGATTTGACAGTACTAATACGCTATAAAAGATTTTTTCATATTCATTCGTTTTTTCTCTATAATTTACATTTTGCAAAAAGTTTTCAAGCTTCCTAAAAAATGCATATTGACCACGTTTTAAGCATTAAAAAATACTCGTAAATTCTGCGGCTTTAATTAAAGTGGTTTTAACCGCAACCTCCGCATTTTTCGGGCTTCGGGCTGCAGCGTTTTTATTTTTAAAATTACCAAATTACGCGCAATTATGTTTTAGTTCGATTCAGAATAAAAAATAAAAAATTGTTATTTTGCATTGAATTTCGGCAATATTGCTCCATACAATTCTCGAGTTTACTTTTTGCTGCTCAACTTACCAGTTAGCCGTTTTATGTGCTGTGTAGTCATCGATGACGAATTTACGATGGCATTACGATGACTATTGCCGCCCAACAGCTGAAAAACAGACAGTTACACGGTATGAAATCATGCGAAAATATTGTGAAAGTTATCTGATCGTTGGTTGTGTAATTTTCTTTTTGAATTCTTGACGACAAAAAGCCCTTGCCACCAGATGACCAAATGTTATCGATTCATTAACATAGAATATTCATACGTATTGCCCATTTCGCACACTTGATTTATTATCTGTATCTGTATGTATATTGTATTTATATTTGTATACCAAACGCTGACCGAAAATGTTGCCGCCCCTAACACGGGGTCTATAAGCTTTCAGTTCATCAGCTTAGCTGGGCTTACAATTCTCCGTTAATCGACCCCAACTGTCCCGCCCCCTCTTAATTTGGGGCAGTGTAATATTGCGCTGTCGAAGGTTCATTTACCTGCGTGGTTATGTGTTTTCATAAGCAGATTGCTGTATGACAGACAAACATACATACGTACTACACATGGACAGGCAAGCGTAAATCTTTCAAGATTATTGCCCTGCTGTACGAATTTGTAGATATGTAACCCATGCGTATAACAAGTAATTTTTAAGCAAAAAACAAAACCGACTTCAATTCTCGTATATATATATATATATATATTTATATATTTCATAATAAAATCATCGGATCTAAACGGGATTAGTATGGGACCACCTCTGAGACACTACCTTTCTGATGCAAAAAGAATTATCGAAATCGGTTGATGTGGTCCAAAGTTATGCGATAACATACATACATACAAATAAAATATTCCGACGAACTGATAACCTCCTCTTTTTTTGAACGTCGGTTAAGAATTAAGTGAATTCACTTGTCGTTATACATACATACATATATCGAGTTGAATACGGTGCTTGTGCATAGTTTTGAACTCGACCTTTTGCTAATGATGACAATATGATAGTTCCTAAAACTTTCTTCTTAATAAAAAGTTAACTTAATACAAGGCTAAAAATTATTTTAGATGCATCAAATTTGAATTTACATTTAGACCAGATGTGTCAATACATATGTACACATGCATTTATTAATATCCTTGCTGACATTGAATAAAATTTTCGAAAAGTGTTCAAGTTGTGGAATTTTACCACCGTTAATTATTGTTCACGTCGGATGTGTTTTACTCCATTAAATTTGCAGTACTCATCCCTATTGATTGCCCGGGTGTGACCTTAACAAATTTTTTACAAATGTCTTGACTATTGTTTATAATTTTTATTATCGTTGTTGTTTTTCCTCACACAGCTGTTACTAGTAGCGAGTCGAGTTGGACGAGTTCACGTAAATTATATTTATTTATAGTTTTGCCCTTGGCAAAACATGCCGACAACAAATAAAAAAGTGAATTGCACTCGCGCACGCGTTGAGGGTTTCGGGTGTGAGAAGACGCTGTTAAGTGATGTTGAATTGCTGGAATAGCTGTTCAATTGTGCTAGTTGTCATTCTCATGTCAGCACCTACAAATTTTTGGTGGAACGTATGTATGCAGCATTTGAATTTTGTCTTTGTTATTTTGTTAAGTCGGCAAGCAGCTTTTAGCTTTTGAAGGCAGCTTTGCCATTTAACGAGATATTACTTAGGTCTTTGTTTCTAATGCGTTCATCCAAAAGAATTTTAAGTTTTCTATTGAACTGCACACATTCAAAGGCCAGGTTTTCTGGAATTTTGCCGTTGTTAGCTTTGTCGAACCATGTGATTTTCAGTCGGGCAGCCGGACAGTCGTTATCCATTAAAATATTTTGGACGTATTTCTCTGCATAAGATGATATACTCCTCTCTATACTCTGCTTCACTTAAATAGTCACATTATTTTTCGTCAAGAACCGGGTTTACATATATCGTTACATATACACAACAAGAAATTAAAACGTGACTTTGTAGGTTCGTTGTTGTAACAACATTTGATGTTTAGGGGTTTGCTGAAGTGATGGTCGTTGGCCAGGTTTTCATAGGTCGATCTTGTATCGTAGAACCAGTCACAGTGGGATCGCTGTTTTTTTTTTTTTGCTTTTTGCCGTTCTAGTTGTATGTACATCAATCAATTATCTCTAATGATGTAGTTTAGTTTGTAAGCTTTATCTTTAAGTTGATGTTGTACCTTTAGTCTGTAAGGTTTGTAAACACAGACTTAATAAAGAAATGAAATGAAATATGTATGTATGTATATCCACACTTATGGGCAATATAATAGAAACACGGAATTTTGAGTAGTTTTGACTAATACAAATTTTTTTTTACATTTATAGGTGTATTTTAATGATAAAATGTTTGAAGATTTTTGAAGGGAAATATTTTTAATTTTATTGCCACTGCATGGTAGTGATAAACAGTGCGCGCAACCATATACGTAAATCAAAGTTTCATACTTTATATAAAGTTCACAAAAATTCAAAATATTTACATCATAATGTAGCCGATGCAATTTTAGTATAATGAAGTGCAAGATTCAACCGGCTAAACCATCGCGTTGATTTTTGAGAATTTTTTTTTTTGATACCACTTTTGCGGTGTTTTTACATATAAGTGCAAAGTTTCAAAACTGGTATGACATTTCATTTCATAACTGCCATACCTAAACAAAAGCGTCAGCGTTGTCTGGCTGTCAAAAAATTCTCATGTCCATACAATTTGTATGAACCATACCGAAAAACGCGGCGTCAACGCTGAGCGGTTGGAAAATGCGATTTTGACAGGGCGTTAGGTATTGACATTGGCTGCAGAAAACGGCGAAACTGTCCTTTTCGTGTTCACGCAAATAAATCTATGCTTATTGTTGGTGTTATTTCTGCATTTGACGTAGCGTTGACACTTTTGTTTAGGTATGGCACTTCGGCGCTAACGCTAAGCGTCAGAAACCGCTCCGCCCAACGCTTTTGTTTAGGTATGATGGCACTAAGAAATTCATGCTTTCATGTATGGAAAAAAGTGTAAAATCCGTAAAAAGTTTAAAAATTTTGGATTTTTGTGAACTTTATATAGTGTTATAGAATGAACTATACTTTCATAAATAACTAATGCAAAAAATGTTTCATCAAAATGATTGTGAACGTTATATTAGAACAAGGTGGACACTTTCATTTGTCGCCTAGTGTATAACAAAATTGTAATAAGCCGACGTCTGTACTAGGGATGTTGCGAATGTGGAATTTTAGACATCCGCATCCGCTTGAGCTCTAACTTAAAATATAGAAGAAAACAAAAAATACGAGAGTTTCCACCTGTTTGAAAATTGCAGTTTAGGTACATTGGTAAGATAAATTAAATATTACAATATGGCCGTCAAAACAAAGAAGTTTAAAAAGGCATATGTATGTATGTATGTACATATTCGCGTGGAACATGATTATTTGTTGCAACTTTTAGCCGTGCTTTAGCTTCGATGAGCTGACGCGTGTACACTAACAGCACACCACAACATTAGTGGTATTCACAAAAGTGAGCAAGTGGCCTGGCAGTTTGGCAAAAGAGCCACGGTGTCCTTGAACGAAATCCAACTGAGTCGGTCTGGAACGATGGAATTTCCAATTAGATTAATTTGGGGGGACGTTATTAGACAGAATATGGAAAGTTTGAAATCGTAGCATGTGCGGATTTCAAAAACTGTAACTTTTTCGATTTTCAGCCGACATTTTCGCATTTAAGTATATTATAAATAATACTGTATTTGAGTATTTTTTTAAATATCGAGCCCTAACCGCAAAGATAACTTAAGCGACATTTTTTCAAATTTTTGTTTTGATGCAGAAATATTTCTAGAGTATGTAGATGCATTTCTGTATCAAAAAGAAAATTTTGAGAAAAAAATGTCTCTTACGTTATTTTTGTGGTTAGGGCTCGATATGTATGTATAGCCCGTGGGGAATTTCGTAGTCGTCTACTACAATAGCCAACTTTATCTGGTTTCAAAAAAAAAAAATAAAATTAACTATAAACACCTATTACTTTATATGTAGGCATTCTTTTATTAGTTAGTTTTGGTTTTCATTTAACAATATACACTTGTATTATCATCCGGGGCCGCTACTAAATATGGGACGGGCCCCGTCTAACCCTAAACTTTTTTTCTAATATTTAAACGAATTTCCAACGTTATCACTACAACCTCATTCAGTGTTTTTGAAAAAATACCAAGAATTGACGAAGTATGTGTTTTTTTTTTTATTTGAAAAGCTCAAATGGGCTGTATGCAAGAAACTCGTCTTTTATTGATTTCTGACTTTCCCCTGTTGTATATAAACTCGAATCTCTTTGAAGGTCGCTCCACAATTTCGAGCTCAAAAAGTTTCATGAACCATGGGAAATCATTACGATCACAATGCATTTTTTCATTTAGACATCACGTGTTGACTTCGGAACCTTTTTATGTTTCATATTAGGCCAGATTGGCGGTTGTTTTGACTAGCACGGAAATGACCTTACCACACTTGCATGTGCATCTAGACATGTGATATCTCATTTATTGGATATTATATTTTATTTATTCACATATATTAAATAATCAAATTTAAAAAAAAATTTGTAATTTTTATCTTCCAACTAAATCTGTTTTTTTGCCAGAATGCCAGGCCACTTGCTTAATTTGGTGAATACCACTATTTGTATTTATGTATAATACTTATGTATAAGGCCGGCCAACAACCAGTTTTATTATTATTATTTTTTATTTAGCGTAGATAGAATAATGTAAATATGTATGTATGTATGAAAATGAATGCCATTCGAGCATTTGTGTGCTTATAGTGCATTCAAGTATTCGTTTATTTTTGGAAAAGTGCACAAATTTGTTGAATATAGACAGATTAACGCAATTGCTACGACGTGATATTTATTGACATACATATGTACATTAGGGTGGTCCAAAAAAAGTAAAGTCGGAAATTTAATGCTTTCACCCTCTAGGATTGTTCTATACCGAAAACCCTGTTTTTTTATTTTAAAATCAAAATATATTTAGAGGCCGCTCAAAG
>NW_016159517.1:0-43647 GCF_001687245.7 Rhagoletis zephyria
GGGGCGGACATTAGCAACTTTTTTTTCGACCCAGTCTAATGTACATACAAAAGTGGTTACCTCCCTCCATCGCTTACCAGGTATATACATACACATGTAATGCTTTTAAAATTTGACCCACAACAAAATAGATTTTGTAAATATTTTTTCGAGAAGGAAACCTCCAATTCGAATACTAATTTTAATTTTCTGACCTTTCTGAAGCCAACGCCGCCGACTGCATGAAATTGTAGGTACCGTCTCGTCACTTGCGATTTACGGTGTAATTTTCTAATTCGCATCAATTGAAGCTCGTTGTTTGCTGCATTAAAAATGCGCATAGCATCAACACGTCCGTCCGTTCATTGCTTATCAAAACCATTTAACAAGCGAGTGCGAGGGCGTAGAGACTTTCGAGAAATGAAAGCAGTTTGGATTATTAGGCATGTAAACCACTGATGAGGCAGTTTGATGGATGCTCAACCTTTTAACTAAGAAAGTTTTAGATATTCCAAATTATTAAAAGTGACGTGCGAATTATCGCATCTCAAAGGATGACAGCGCAAACAACGAGCATTCAGAGCGAATAGCTTAACAAAGCAAATTATGCACATAATTTTTTGCTCTTCAGGTAGATATTAACGTTAGGTGTTTCTATTCCATGTATTTTGTAGAGCACTTCTCTTGGATTTTGGTTTTATTTTTCTGCAGAAAGTGACACTTCCCAACAAACATATCGAGGGCTTATATTCAATATGACCTATCTGCAGTTTCCACAAAAGTGAGATTGCTGTCTATATAGAAGGCCACCTTAGACCTAACTGTCATCGATGATATTTATGCTTGCCTTGTACATCGTTTTTTTTTAGAAGAATTAACTAAAGAATTTCAAAGTTAAAATTGCAGTCAGAGATGACAGTTAAGTCTCAGATTGGTTCTAACATCAAAAAGTAGTTTTTGTGAGAACTGTACTTTAGGTCGTATTGAATATCGATGGCTGAGTGAAAGATCGACCTATCTCGGCAGGCAGTTCGAAAACGCCCTATCTCAACTTCAAACTTCAAAAACACGCCCTATTTCGGAATTTGGTTCAAGAACGCCCTACCTCAGAATTCGGTTCAAAAACGAACTGGTATTCATAGTTATAGAATTGAATCAGAAGGCACTATTATTTAAGTGGTTTGCAATAAATTATATAAATTATTATTTTTTTTTTACAAATACACCGTAAGTTGAAATTAACCCTGGAGTACTGATGTTCGTCTCTTCGACGATTGCTACTTTCGTTTTCCTAATTTTTTCTTTACTGAGTGGTATGTTTTCGGTTATATTTTATATACGGTTAGTCCTTTCTCTTCTGTTGTTGAGGGAAGTCATTTTTTTGTTTGGACTGTCGTTTGTGAAGTCCGGCAGAGAATTTAGTCCTTTTTTGATACGCTTATATAAAATATGTACACAAAATAGAAGTGTATATATGTACGTATGTAAAATATATTGAGTAAACAATATTTTTGAGTTTTTATGAACCTAAAAGTTGTTTTATTATTAAGCTCAAACATCAAATTTATAAGTTTCCTTTTGTTTTTTAAACAACAGGGTTTTAGCAAGACATTGCCGAATCGACGATTATTGGTACTAACGTATGTATGGATGTAAAATATGGTTAATACTCTAGGGTTAAGAAAAAAATTTAATACACTTTTTTTATGGTTTGAACGAATCGTGAGTCCAGTCGAGTGGACAAAAACTGCATACTCAGAATTTTGAATTGACACTCAAAATTTTGGCTTGGCGTATATTATCATCAAACAAACAAATTTTAACCGTTTTATAATAGGGGTTCATTTTTAGGTAAATTTATATATTCCAAAACTTAAAATTGCTGTAGTAGATTTTCATATTGAACCGAACCCAACCATTTTTTGGAGTGGTTTTTGATTCGGTTAGGTATTTCATAATAAAAACGGTTCTATTCAGAGCCCGAAAAAAGCGCTGGTTCGGTTCAGAAACCGGTTTGCTGCCCTGCTAATAAAACATGGAATGCTATTCAAAAATTGTGCGCTACTGGGCGCGACGCGGTGAGGCAAGGCTACGCAAATTTAAGGTTTGAAAGAGCAATAATGTCAACGGATTTTATTTCGCTTTTGAAAATTAATTTTATTGCGTACCAGTATGCGAAATAGTGTTAAATGATCTTTCAGTAGAATTTGTTATCTCATTTTTCTAGACTTCAGCAGGAATCGAACCCGCAACAGCGATGTGCAAAGCCAGCAACACTAACCACTGAGCTATGCACACCTATTTTTCAGGTTTTCTTTCTTGCTTCCCTTTCCTGCCTTTTCCATTTCTCTTAAAAAACCTAATCGTGGTACAAAGCTCAACAACAATATTGAAATAAATATTTATACCCGGCAATAATAGTGACAAGGACAAATTTTAATTGACTCTACTCTAAAAAAAAAAAAAATTTGAGTTGTGTCGTTATTGCAGAGTACCATCGATAAGTACATATGTACGTACACTCCTATCAATGCTTTTGCCATCATTATGCAAACTTATCAGACTATTAATACAATTTTTGATAAGGCTAATAAGGCCCATGTTTCTTTCTACGGTGCTGTTTCTTTGCGTTGACACTTGATTATGAAATTAAATTTGTTTAGCAATAAATTTACACTTCTAACTTCAATTGCTGACAAAAATGTCTTTTGCTGACTCACAATCCAAATCGCACACACAATGAAGGGGAAATCCAAACTTCTGTCGCAATAAACAGAAATTTGTAATGGAGAATTTTTATTACGAAATAAAAAATTATGTTTCATTTAAATACTTCCGGTGAATCATTTTGGTAGTCGACAGACGATAGAATGATCTGCAACAGCAATCAGTTCCTGGAATTTCATCCGGAAAAACTTTAAGTAGTGGCTTTTACTTCATTAATTCGAAGATCGGATTTACGAATTGTAAAATGAAAATTTGAAAGCCAAAATATGTGAGTTTCTAGATGTTGCAGTTCATAGCGAAACTAAGCAGAATATTTTCTTAGACGAACTACTTGATAAATATGTTTCATTACCAATACATATATTAATTTATTCTTTTTGGTTGTTGTACTGAAAACTTTCTTCGTTTAGATTGCATGACAAACAGCCAAGGTTAGCCCAAAAAAAAAAAAAAAAAAAAATATGCCCTCAGTCTCGGTGTGCTTGTGTGTCCATACCCATTGGTATTTAGTACTTCCACATTTACATTTACATACATACAATTGTGTTATGCAATAAAATGCAATTCTGCAAAAATTTTGCGGTTCGAGGTAAATGTTTATACTTTCAGATGTAAGCAAAAATTTATTTGTGTACATTGCATATCTATATGTAAACATACAAGCTGCTGAAGTGCTACTACCATACATACTTATGTATGTAGATATGTATGTGCCATTTAAACTGAAATGTGTCATTGTTTGGCTACTTGTTGTTATTCACAATAATGCAACCTTGCTTAAACCGACTGTGACCTCAGCTCTCCCTTTTATGCAAATGAAGAAGAGTGTTAATTGCACCAGTTTTACTGTTTTACTACGAAACAGATACATCCAATACTTACTTACTTACTGAATGACAAAGAGAAGGGTAAAAGGTAATCCGTGTGTGCATTCATTTGTATGTATTTTACTACTCGCATTTTAATGAAGTGTGGTGCTTTGGGTTTGACATAACTCAGGTTCTATTCTCTTTTTTAAATAAGTACTCCCTAAGTGTAAGCAGAGCAACGTTAAAGTGATGTGTCTTATCAATACTTGACAGCTATTATCGTTTGAAATATTTATTAGGGGTATTCTCTGAGTCTTGCAAAGCCCTTGCACGGTGCACAGATTTCACGGATTGCACACGGTAAAAACCGGGTTTCGCATGGGAAAGCAAGTGCTTTGCAAGACTCAGAGAATACCCCTATTATATTACTAGCAAATACCCACCGTGCTTCCCTGCTCCTCAAAAGTATTTTTGTATTGTTACTCCCTCCCAAAACTCTTGTGGCCTCATTTATAAAAAATAAAATAGATTTAAAGTGCTTTATGAAGTGACCTTTTCAAACAAATTTTCGATTTATGAAGCATTCTTTATTTTTTATTAACGTGGCTGTTGATATATTTTCGAAGGTACATTTAGAGAAAGTAGGTTAGGTATCGGCTATTTTCTCGAAATTTAATTTATAATCTAAAAACTCGAGTCTACATATTGCGCACTTGCTTCAAAGGTGCAGGTACTAATTCAATATTTACCATATCAATTTAACCGAATACTATTTTTCAAACAGGTGGCACCTCTCTAATATTTCTTTGTTCTATACTTTATGTTACACCTTTGGCAATATATTGGTGAAAACTACATTGGTTTTCATGCATTAGTTTTCGAATGAAGCGCGTAAAAAAATGCAGACAGACCGACGGACAGACACACATTCTAAAAATTATTTATTTAGCTTCTGTTGCTCTAATAAAGAACCTTGTCAAGTTGAACAAATAGCGAAATCGTTTGGAAGTCTGAATGGATAGTCTCTGACCTTTAAAAACTTGAAATTCTTCGATGACGTAAATATTAAAATGCCCAGCAAAACGAAAAGTGATGATAAAACAACAACAACAGCAAAACCAATCAGTAGAAGAATAGAAAACATGAAATATAGAATCTTTTGGAAACGAAGCGTGTGAGGCAACAAATAGGCGTGTAAGGTAAAATAAAAATAAATACATAGAGACATGTATACAGATGTTTACATACATACATCCCTGTAGGGAACTCAACTACCCTGTAGGATCTCGGAATAGGCTTAGAGCACACCACAAACTATATAGACTGCAAGGTTATTGATTACAAGTAGTCCAAAGTTCGGTTCAACCACATGTAAAATTCTATTTACATTTAACAATTAATGTCCTAGGCTCGGTCCAATTGTCCGCTTCTGCATGATATTGTAACCAATGTATCGCTTTCAAACGCAATGATACATACGTAAGAAAATACATTATTATATATAGGGTGATCCATGTAGACCTTTGTTTTTAATTGTATATAAAACACTTAAAACGGAACTGGATCTCAAAATCTTTATTATTATCCGAAAGAACAATCCTTAACATTTTTTTTAATTTAAAGTGTTCATCGATAAGATTCAAACATTACTCTCGTAATTCGCGTAATGCTGAAAACAGTAATTGAAAATTGGACCTTCCGAATGGATCACCTGCAGCGTAGTAGTGGCCAACATTTGAATGAAATTATTTTTAAAAGGTAAATGTCAGAGATTGTTCTTTCGGGTAACAAACAACGGTCAAGATCACCCTGTCTAACTTTTTCTTTTTGTACAGAAGTATTTTTGTTGAAAAGAGAGTTGAGACAAAATTACCACATGCATTTGTTTATATGCACATACTCACAGTACTCACAAAAGAACTCGAAAATACTCAGTACTCAAAAAGGAACTCGAAAGTATACTCAAAAATACTCTATTCCAGTAATCGCTTTGATACATGTACTCAGGATCGATTCAAGGTACTCAGTATTAAGTGTCGAATAGACTTAAAAAGTACTGAGCTTTATTTACATTTAACGGTATTCAGAAATGATTGTACTCAATTTGCAGTTTCAATAATTTTCAAGTACAATACTTGTACCCAGTACAGTTAACCATTCATTTGACGTAATTTGGGATTCATATATTAACTTGAATAAAATACTATCAGCTTATGAGATTTGTTCACTAAGTATTGAATTGTTACCAACATGTGTATATTCGAAGAAAGTACGCAGTACTCTGGAAAATACCAGATCCTTAAAAGTATCGATACCAAAAAACTCTCAATCAAATTTTTTTTATTTTTTTCGAGTATCCACGCATCTTCTGTCATAAAAATAATTTGTATGGAAAAAATGTGAAACCCCTTTGACAAAAAAATTCTCAAAAATCAACGCGATTTTTTTTTTTTTTATTCAAGCCTATATTTTTTGATACTAAAATTTAAAGTTAAAAGTTAGGCGTAGTAAGTGAGCAAAAAGTTAGTTAGTCATTTTAGTAGTCGACTAGGAAATTCCCTACAGGGTATTTACATTTTGTTGATTACTCTCAAAAGTGATAAATGAAAATAAATTGTTTTTTTCTTTAGTTTATCCACTGGCATTAAATATGGCACGCAGAACACGTAACCTTTTTAGCTGTGGGAATGTAATTCAGAGTAGACCAGCAATAGTGAAAATGGTGGTGTGAGCGTAAAACCGATGAGTTGGCGAGTAAGCACCGGTTTTTTTATTTTATTGTTTTGAGCGGCTCACAGTGCGAAAAAAATGGCATAACCGTGACGGAAACCGGTAAAACATGCACGTGCTCGGTTTTAGCCGCAAAAGCAGCAGGTCAGCGCAGCGCAACTCGTTAATGAATCAGATAATAAAAAGCGATGTGGTTGGTGAGCGAGAGTGAGGTGCCAACGACAGTTGGTGTAGTTGTTGTTGCTACAGCCAAGTGCAAACGAGAATAGTTGCAGCCGCACTTTTCGACCACTGTAGACTTAATTTTTATTTTTTCAAAAGCTAAAAAGTTCAACCAGCTGATATTTATGGATGCTCTCCTCTTTGAATCGATGCTTTGTAATCTAGCTTTTAGATTTTTCGCAGCGAAATCTCAATCCATTTTTCAGTTTACAGTCATCTCAACTGACAATAAATTTGCTTATACAAGCTGCGAGTTTTTTTTGCATTATTTTTCTTATTTTCTAGTCACTAAATTGCGCTTTTTGTAAATATGTATGTATAGACATTTTCGCTGTACATTTTCAACGTAAGCGGCGACCACGCGCTTTTCGAACAAACAATTTTATTTCCAACTGCAACAACAAATAAACTGCCAATTTAGATAAAAGCAAATGCTGCACTAAATTAAAACAACAAACAATAGGCAATTTTGTGCGCAGCTTTCCAGAGACCGAAATAAAATTGACGTGATTTTTGGAAGGAAGATGGGTTTGGCAACAGGAAACAGAAAAGAGAGGGGAGCAAAATGAACAACAAGCGGTGAAAGTCGTCAACAGGAAAAGAATGAGGGTAGAATATTGAGATTGTAGCGAAAAATTAATAGCAAATAAATTTCGAAGCCCATTTATTTAATAAAATAAAATAAAATAACCAAAATTAATAGAATAGCCAGTGATGTGCGAATGCGAAAGCGCAGCAATATGCAAAAATAAATTGCGCACGCTGATCTCGCAGCTGATTATTTGTGTGCATGTGTGTGTGTGTGTGTTGGTGCTGGGAAAGCGGAAATGTGACGTTCATCATACGATACGTTGAAAGCGCGCGAGCGAGCAGAGTGCACGCTCCTACCCACACTTGTATATCTATCACTGATTATAAACACATGCCGGTATAAAAGAATCAAAGTTCACCGGCAATTGCAGAAAGAATACAGCAAAGTATTTATATTCATACATATGTATGTAAATGTTGAGGTGGAACTGAAAACCAAACGATTGCACTGCAAGACCAGGGTGCGTCCAACGCCTAGCGGATAAATGATAAAAACTATACGTCAATATTTTATAAACAAGAAATTGACAAACTAAAGGTTACAAATATAAAATATTGTTGAAAAATCAACTTTAATAGCAAATATCGATTTACTCGGAATAGGCGCGAAAAAAAATTTAACCACAACAGATGGCCCCGTTTGTCCTTGAATAGCATTGCTGAGGTAAAAAAGGCATGATTGTTTAAGAATACGTAAGTCAAAAGTAGCAACAAGCAGTAACCGAAGAATCTGAAGGTATATAGAAAAAAAAAAACGGCGAACAGCAGCCCAATCCGATCGACATTTTCTTCAGACATATTAACTAAATTTCAATATTGGTTTTTAAGGAGACTATTAAATAGGGCATCGACAGATACAGAAACTCTGTTCTCTTCAACACTCACAAGCCTTGTTTGGTTTTAACTTCATTGCTAAACAGTTTAAAATATGGCACTTTGTTAATGTGCGAAGGTCTGAATTAGGATAGTTTGTCGGAGAGCGCTGAGTTAAAACAAATTTAAGATAGTTCATCGAGTGAACATCGTTTTTCGTACGGGATTCAAGATATACGGCTATTGACCAGTTTAGATGAAGTACACTGAGGGAAAAAAATTTTAAAATTAAAAAAAAAAACGTGGTAAATTTAAAAAAATACGCATATAAAAGGGCACCAACCCAACTCGTTTTAAATTTGAGTATGTACGTTATAAAAAAAGTCGTTGTGAAGTGCGCAGATGCTTTCTCGTTATACGAAATTATAATTAAGAAGAAAAAAGAATTTATTTTATGTTACCGTCTGATGGTAATTGAACCCGGACCCTCTTGGCAGCAACCAATTGTATCAAGCGTCTTTGCACACTCAGCTACAGCCATACATGGAAATGTGTTTTCAAATGTTGAGTTCGAATCAACATCACAGCGCGCGATTAGTGCATTTGTACAGATAAACATGTTCCATGTATGTGTGTATGTGTTGTCACCGCTGTGCATCCCTGCAAAAAATGGGACTAATCCGGGATGACTCCGGGAGCAATCGCAAAGGAGCATGCGAGTAAAACCACTTTTGATCTCTTTATATGGAATGAACTGATCGCTTTTGTTCGAGCATGTCCTATGAAGAGACTAATTGTTCACCTTTATACCCGAACGGGTATAAAAAGCGACTAGTTACTTTTAAAAAATAAAAATAAAAATTTGAGCCAGCTGAGATTCGAATCGGGGTTCTCAGTTTTGTTAGGCGAATACTCTCTCTGTGTGCCAACGCCGCACATGAAATTTTATTGACTAAGTGCGTACATATCACTAAATCGTTAATAGTACCCGTTGGAGATGAGTTGGGGGACTAATTGATCTTCAATTATACCCATAAGGAGTCGAGACTAATTGACCTCCATTAGTACCCGTATCAGACCAGTTGGGACTAATTAATCCCCAATTGTACCCGATTGAGAGTAATCTCGGAATACTCTCTTTAGAGATTAGTCGCACAATTTTTTGCAGGGATGCTTTATATACATATACTTTCTTAAGTACATATGAAAAAGCATACGAGACGTGCAAAACGCCATCCGTGCAGTAAAAAATGCTTCATTTTAATACAGGCGTATTTGAATTGAATATTTCCATTATACGTAGTGTATGTATAATGGAAAAATTCATTTCGTTAACACTTTTCACTAGATTTAAATACGAGCATTTTTAAATGGTAATCAAATAAATTTTTTTTATTCTTACAACGCGTTTTTTTCTCAGTGTACGAGTAGTCGATTACAGCACCAAACAAGAAGGAGAAGAAATCGTTTATTTTTTGCTGGGAAGTATTATTTTAAATAGGGCTCTGCTTCTCGCTTTTTTGTTAAATTGTTTATACTAGATGTATGAAAAAAACATCAAAATTCTTTTTAAAAGTTAAATTTGGTAACCTCATAAAAACTAATGATTTTTATTGATTCTTTTAGACACTAGCAAATACCCGCCGTACTCCCCTGCACCTTAATACTATTTTTGTGTTGTTACTCCTTCCTAAAACTCTTATGGCCTCGTTTATCAAAAATAAAATAGATATAGAGAAGTGAGATCTTCAAACAAATCTTCGATTTATTAAGCTTTTTCATTTTTATGTATGGAGGGTATTTAGAAAGTAGGTAAAGAATCGACTTTCTCCTGGGAATTTAATTTTTAATCTTATAGTTCGTATTGCCAATTCTTATTATTATAAATTTTTTGTGCCAACATGTGTATTAATAATGAAATTTCTATCCTCCTTTTTCCAGGATCTCCCAACTTGCTTCCGGTGGCATTATTGGATTATGCTTTTTGAGGATTTAACTTAGATTTGAAAATATCATAATGTTGCATTGCACAGCACGTCGTCGTGGAGTATTTCTATCTCCATAGATATTTAAAAAGTAACAAATAAAAAGTACAATTAAAATATAAGAAGTCGTCTACTAGGAGCACGTTCTGTAAACTATTCTAGTCAAATCTAAGCTCACAAAAAAGTTTATTTAATCAAAGCATTCAAAGGCCAGCAGCGGAGTAGCCGATAACAAACGAGCACAAGAAAGAAAGCGGAAGAATAAAAGAAGGAAGTGGGACCTTAGTGTCAAAGCCCGAAGCAAAGCAGTAAAGTATTTGTAAGAAATAAAAGTAAATACAAAAAAAATAAAAGAAAAACAACGTCTACCCAAAAAATCCCCTGTGGCAAACTTTCTAAGCGAAAAAGTTAGAAAAACATGCCATACAATCGTGACACATCGGCAGCTCAGGCCGATAAATTGAGCGGCATCGAGGAGGAGAGCGATTTGTATGAGGGCTTTGCACCGCACGTCGACACCGCAGAGATAAAAAGTTTAGATTTCTACAATCAAAAGCCGTCAACCGGTAAGTGTTTTCACATTAAACTAAAACCAACCAACAATGTGAATATATTTTCTACACTTCTAATGTTAATCATATGAATAAATATTTATTTTGGGCGCGTCATGCGAGTGGTGGGCGTGATTAGCAGAAAAGTGTCAAAAAAGCCGCCAAAAATGCGCAAAACTTCCACTTGGTGGCGGCGGTGAACGTGCCTGCGATTGCAGATTTTCCATTTCATAAATACATCTGTATTTATGTACATAAATATTTCCAATTAGAATGTCTAATTGAACTAAAGTTTTGGGAAATATTCAAATTATTGTAGCATTAGCATCGGCGTCCATTTTCTTGTATTTGCTTTTGTTCCTTATTCGCGAATTTAATGAATTGAAAATAATCGCTAAATTTTTGATTGAGTGCCGCAGCCAAAAAAATCAGTAAAATAAATAGTTCTTCAAAATTCCTTTTACGCTAAAAATAAATGTTTCTGCTGCTGTGTAACAACATTCCATATTTGTAAAACAACATTTCATACAATTTTTATAAATTAAAATTTTCGGATTTATTTCTGTCGATAAGCTATGAAAACTGGCTGTATGAAATGCTTTCAAAATAAACACATGCCACATAGAATAAATAAATATTAATGTGCATTCATTTCGTAAATAAATTTTTGTGATTATGTGTGTAGGACGTATGTACGTATGTACATACACACACTTTTACATAGAGCACGCCTTTCAACACACCCGATTTGTGTAATAATTGTTGATGAAACACCAATTAAGTTTTATTTGGATTTGTTTTCGTTTTAAAAGAAATAATAAATCCAAATTAATTAAAAAACTGGTCAAAATAACCGTTTTCTTATTACAAATTATGGGTGTTTTGAGAGGAGAAGAGGCATAAAATCTAATTCAAATTCGCATTCAATTAAAACACGTCTGCGGTTTCGAGAAAATTCCCTAAAAGCCCAAAACATAAACATCATTTTCAAAAATTTACATTGTCTGGAAAAGCAGCTCTGTTTTGTAAACTTTTCAAAGATGTGAAGTGCCTCGAGCAACAACAACTATTTACGAATAAAAATGATTGTTTGTGCCATAAAGTAATAAATTCCGAGCTTGCCCATTAAAATTATTATTTTTTTCATACTTCGCTGGGTCTATTTTCGTTAATCACTTTAAAAGAAAAAAGAAAATACATAAAATCAAGAAAAAAAATATAACCTCAAAGTTAGTGATAAACAATGAAAATGGACAACAAATAATATGAGCAACTTATAGTCCGTCCAGCTGATGGAAAATCGAATTTTGTTTTATTCATGAAGAACTATGCACGTATGTAGGTGGGAGGCATGTCTGTACATGCAATAAACACTCCACATTTCTGCCTTTGATGGCTTCCACCAAGCGATCGCGTGTGTTTGCACGTAAACCAGTCGAATTTTTAAAGATATAAACTTAAAAAAGTGCCAGCCAAGTGGCATGTGGTCCTGAGTTGTGTGGTGAAGGATGCCCTTCGATTCATTTAGGATTTTTTCATAAACAAATTAAGTGAACAATTTTATGGTTTATCCAGCTAAGAAATTATGTATGTAGCGATGGTTCGCTGCAATAACGACACAACTCAAAATTTCATATTTTTCAGTAAAGCCAATTAAAAAATTCTGTGTTTCGTAATTTAGCAACAATATGTCTTGGAACGTAATTATTCCGGATTATTTGCATTCACTCTGTAGGGAAAATTTGTAAGCTTTCAAATTATGACTTTTTTTCTAGAGACTTGGTAAGGGTAGGACTGAAAAAATACGAAATAAGTAACAACTTCTAAGTAGCTAAACGAAAATGACTCCACTGGTACTACTGAACATCGGCTCAAAACGAAAAGTGTCGTTATTTCTCATAAAAAAATTACTAACAACGGCACAATATAAAAAAGCCAATATTCACGATAAATGTGCCACTGTTCAGTAGTAAGGCTTGCCTACTTCGGTTTTCTGACAAATGACAAAAATGCGCCCTTGTTGGATGATTTAGTAACAACTTAGGCTGCGTTTCACCAGATTCATTTAAGTGAAAATTGCTTTAATGTTCGAACTTTTGGGTTTAGCAATCAATTTTAAATTGTTTTTAATTTTGCATTAAGTGACCTATGCTCTTAAGATATGTATATAAAAATTAAATCAGCATAACCACCTTCAGGGATGTTACACGTTGAATCAGCTGATCAACCACCACAATTTTGTGTACAGCTGGTTGCTTGTATACCAGCCCTGCTTTTACTGCAACTTTTAGCATGGTGCTGCCATGTTTTCACTCACTTAAATAAGCTCTTTATAGAAACTGAAAAAAAGTTAGTTGAAAATTAAATTAAAGTTAATTTCCACTTAAATTAGTTTGGTGAAGCGCAGCCTAAGCATATGGGCAATTCTAAATTAGTTCGAATTGTCGCATCATACATATATTTGTTGTTTGTTAAGTAATAATAATAATAATAAACATTAGCAGCCAATTTCAATTTAAGCGAAAAATTATTTTTCTTTTTGGAATGTTATATGGAAATTGACAGAAAATAAAAAATCATTTTCCATTTAAATTGCCGGTGAAACTGGCTGTAAATAGACTAAAGAATAATGCCAAAACTTGCTAAAATGTCGCGTCAGAGTTTTTTTTTTTTTTTTGGTTTACTGTATGTGTATATCAATTCGTCAATTTGTACCACACTCAGTACAATTATTGACCTTGGCATAAAGAAACTAAATGCTGAAAATTTTTGAAATCGGACTAAAATTACGCCCACTTTCCACTTCAAAAAAAAAAAACGCGTAAAAAATGTTAAAACGTATGGTGCGTTGCTTCAGAACGTTGCACCACGTTGGATTATGGTTCTAGCATCTGAAGCTACGTATACTAAAAATTCCAGACATGTGCTCACATTTAAGAAAAAAAATTTGGCTCAAAAAAAATTCGAAGTTTGTGAGAATTGCCCATATGACCCGCTTTATAACCCAACATCATGTCCATTTCGCCAATTTCCTTTTTTCTTAAGTTTTTTGAACTTTTGGAATATGCCACTCTTGCAACAAATTAACGATGTGTAGCTTTAAATATCTTAGCATGCCGTTCTCGAAAAGTTATTTCCTTGGCTCTTCATCGACGTTTCCATGCAATTCCGAGATTCTTGTTCCATATCCTGGAAGAAAATAGTCGCCATATTCCCTGCCTATGTTATTGGTAAATAATACTTCGATTTATTGCAGTAAAATCACATCACTCTATTTGTTTGAAAGCCTTAGCATTGAAGATGTGTCTACCATTTGTTTGTAGTAATAAATAGGTCGCAAAGAAAAACGAAATCAACAATGGAGAAGGTTGGCGCCTGCTGAAACATGCTTTCGAAAACAAAAAAATCGCACTATTGTCTGTACATTTGTTTATCATACATTTGTATACGTACAAACGTATAAGCATATGAAAATGCTGCGCTTATTTTCCAGTTTTGTATATAACTCTGTATTTCCATACTCCTTGCAATCACATGATCAGTTTCTTCAAAAAAAATTAATGCGCTTGGGCCACACTAGAGAAGTGAAACTTACGTTACATATCTAACTTACATCTTTGTTCTTATCTTTTATATCTTAGTTCTAATCTTTTATATCTTTGCTTTTGTCCTTTTCATCCTAGATGATGCGGGATGCGATGACGTGATGGATGTCATGTCATGCCAAATGATGTCATATCATGGGATTTTCTGTCATATGATGTGACATCATGTTTATCGATAACAAAGTCAATGGTAACATCGATAAAAATATCGATAATTAAACAGGTAAAGTTATCGATAACAAATTCGAAAAAAATGTAGATAGGAAAATCGATAACAATATCGATAACCAAGTCGAAAAAAATGTCGGAAATCAAAATCGATAAAAAATCGACAACAAAATAAATAAAAATATCGATAACAAAATCTATTAAAATATAGATAACCAAATCGATAAAAACATCGATACCCAAATCGATAAAAAATATCGATAACAAAATCGATAAAAATATCGATAACAAAATCGATAAAAATATCGATAGCAAAATCAATAACAAAATCGGTAAAAATATCGATCACAAATCGATAAAAATATAAATAACAAAAGCGGTAAAAATATCGATAACAATGTATGCACGTTTTGGAAGTCAGCCTTATTGTTCGGGTTACACTCGACCTACGTTTTTATTTACTTACTACTTTACAGTTCTAAATGTTTGCTGCTTTCTTCAAACAGTATTTTCTGTTTTTATATCAACTCGCTGCTATCTTAAGTACCCCGACAATTCTTATCTAAAATTTAGCTAATCAGATATACTTGCGTTACCTGGCATTCTTAAATTCTTCTTTTGCTGTGTCTACTACTTATTTATTTGTGTATGTGTATGAGTTCTGTGATATGAGATTCTTCCAGATTTTGTTGCTTAGCTTGGAAGTACTCTTTTTCGTATTCGCATTGAAAAATTGCTATTCCCATTTAACTTCCTTGGTGTTGAATTTATGGTTCGTAAATCCTGGTTCCTGATCGTAAATCGCCCATGAAACATTTTATTAACTTGATTTTTTTATTCGATTTTGGCAATTAAATTAAAGGTCTTCTTTCCTTCTCTTTATGTTTTATTTCAGTTTCTTTAATAATAATTTTTATTACTTGCTTAAATTTTTTTTTTATTATTTCCACTTAATAAGCTTGTCATTTTTTTCTAAGAAGTAGTATTTTAATAATTTTATTACCAACCGAAAATTTATATTTAGCTGAATTATGAATCAATTGCTGAATTGTATTATAAACATACAATAAAAATTCCAATTTTTTTGGGTTCGCCGCTGTCCCATTTCGTTGAATTGGGCGCAGGGGCTAGATATTGAAATTCTATTAATTTGTTGGTTATAAAATAAATCTATTCTTCGGAAGCAGTATTTTCAATTGCATAAATGTAATGTCGCTATCAACCATCAGAAATTCAAATTGACAGTTAATGGCAGAAAAATGTAATATGTATTAATTGTTGAGGCGCGTGAAGTGTCTGGTGAAAATGTATAAACTGTTGAATCATCATGGTGTGCGAATTTTTTTTTTTTAGATAACATTAACGATTGTCGATAACACTTAAATTTTACTTCTCGATGTCTAAATTGATTAGATTAGACGAAAAATCAGCGCTGGCAGAACTCTATAAGCATGTGCGAAAGTTTTGGCATCTTCAACATCGTATTTCGCCGACTTACGCGTCGTCTTACTTGGGCGATAAACTCTTCCAAGTCACTAAAGTAAGTGGGATCTGACGGCCGACCAGCTGAAAAAAAAAACCCTAGATGTGTCGTTGGTTAGTTCCAATCTCTGCTACTTGCAGTGCACGGTGGGTNATTTTTTTTTTTTTAGATAACATTAACGATTGTCGATAACACATAAATTTTACTTCTCGATGTCTAAATTGATTAGATTAGACGAAAAATCAGCGCTGGCAGAACTCTATGAGCATGTGCAAAACTTTTGGCATCTTCAACGTCGAATTTCGCCGACTTATAAACTGGACGATAAACTCTTTCAAGCCCCTAAAGTCAGTGGGATCTGACGGCCGACCAGGTGAAAAAAAAAACTCTAGATGTGTCGTTGGTTAGTTCCAATCTTTGCTACTTGCATTGCACGTTGGGTACATCGCCAGGGCTTGGAGAGTGATCACTGATCAGGCTTACGTTTATACCAAATACTGGAAAATGCTCTCACATGTCTCCCAAGGATTTCAGACCATTTAGCCTCTCCTCATTTTTGCTTAAACCGTGGATAGGCTGTTTGATTTGCGTATAAAAAGCGGGATTCTTCGTGATCGCCTTTTGACAGCTCAATGTGCATAAGGGTAGATCGGTCCATACCGCCTTCATCGACATCGAGGGGGCCTTTACCGGAGGCAATAGTTAGATTCCTGAGTATAAGCTTGGGGTCGTAACCGACCTTGTTGGGCTCAAAAGCCGCATATTCAGTGGGAGAGCCGTCGATTTTCTGGATTGGTTAGTAGGAGGTTGATTGCCTATGCGGATGATGTTGCACTTTTAGTGAGGGGTAAACCTTCTTCGACTTAACCCTCGAGTCTGCGAACTTTTGACTTGCTGTAAATCGTAGTAAAACCGAACTTGTTTTATTCGCTATCAGATGTTATGTGCCTTACGCAACTCCACCTTCGATCAGAGGCATTCGCGACAAAAGTCCAATACTTGGGATGAGTTCTATATTGGAAGCCGTCGTTAAAGCCTTATATAGAGGAGAGNCTGGATTGGTTAGTAGGAGGTTGATTGCCTATGCGGATGATGTTGCACTTCTTCGACTTAACCCTCGAGCCTGCGAACTTTTGACTTGCTGTAAATCATAGCAAAACAGAACTTGTTTTATTCGCTATCAGATGTTATGTGCCTTCGATCAGAGGCAATCGCTCGGTGCTTTCTGACAAGAGTCCAATACTTGGGATGAGCTCAATATGGAAAGCCGTCGTGAAAGCCTTATATAGAGAAGAAAGTATGGAAGACTTAAGAGGCTATATACAGATGCAGGGGAAAAGGTAAGAGATGGGACCTTTCTTCTCTTTCTTCTAAAGTTTTTTCCTGGCTCTATGAAACCATAGTCAAGCCCATTGTGTTTTATAGAGTCCTCGTCTGGCAGAATGAGCTAAATAGGGCTACCCCCCATTGGAATCAGTGCGGCACTTAGGACCACTCGTACTCTGACTCTTAACGTCATGCTTAGAATAGGGCCTGTCGGTATCGCGGGTAACCCAGCTGCAGCAAGGGCTGCATTCAGGCTTACGGGCACCGGTAGAATGACCGACTCGAAATCTGGACATCACGCCGTACCCTCTTTGACGCATCTACATGTAGGACGACGATCTGAAATCATTTCAACACCCCGTCTTAGACTGCGTTTTAGACACTTTCTAACTTGCCCGGAGGAGTTTTCCGAGGCTAACATCCGTGCGTGCATGCGAAACTTCGCCCTCGACACGTAGCGATTTGCGCTCTGACCTAGCAGTTACCATAACGCAGTGGTATCACATTAAATCTTCAAACGATGCAGTACCTTCCCCGAGGATAGAGAACAGTTAGACTGCTTTGGTATCGAAAGGAAGCCATAGTTAACCAGTANTCTCTTTCTTCTAAAGTTTTTTCCTGGCTCTATGAAACCATAGTCAAGCCGATTGTGTTTTATAGAGTCCTCGTCTGGCGGAATGAGCGAAATAGGGCTACCCCCCATTGGAATCAGTGCGGCACTTAGGACCACTCGTACCCTGACTCTTAACGTCATGCTTAGAATAGGGCCTGTCGGTATCGCGGGTAACGCAGCTGCAGAAAGGGCTGCATTCAGGCTTACGCGCACCGGTTGAATAACCGACTCGAAATCTGGACATCACGCCGTACCCTCATTGACGCAGCTACATGTAGGACGACGATCTGAAATCATTTCAACACCTCTTAGACTGCGTTTTAGACACTTTTTAACTTGCCCGGAGGAGTTTTCCGAGGCTAACATGCGTGCGTGCATGCGAAACTTCGCCCTCGACACGTAGCGATTTGCGCTCTGACCAAGCAGTTACCGTTCGCAGTGGTATCACAACGGCCAATGCTCTTGGTATAAGTGAGCCCCTTGTTAAGGGGTAACCACCTTAACCTAACCCTATGTAACTGTTAAAATGGTGAGAGCTAATTATGTATGCAGTATTGTGAAACGATTTGTGGTTCGGAAAATGAAACTGGAAATGACACAATGTCGAAATTGGTTTGTCTCCAAATTTGACAAGGGATGTCGGGAAATCGTTCCGCAATACATCATACACCACCCTGTCGGAAACACCCAAAACAACCAAAATGAGAGTATGTACTAATTATATATACAACTGTATGTATATCCGTTTAAAAATATTATGTTGTATCAACCCCATAAAAACATTTTAAAATTTTTTTACCTTGACAAATATTACGGTTTATAAATATTCGAGCAGTACGACGCTTATGACATCTTGTGAATCCCTAATTATCTTTAGCCCGAGTGGGCTCGCTGTTATTCTAAATAATAGAGAGAGATAGAGAACAGTTAGACTGCTTTGGTATCAAAAGGAAACCATAGTTCACCAGTTTATCTGAGCTGAAATCTGTAAGAACCTTAGCTACACATTTTGTTTATGAATGATCAACGGTCAACTGCCGGTATAAAATGGGCAAGGAATTTCCCGTGACTCGTTGGTTTTTGTGTTCACATGGCGCTTTCTTGGCGTTCGCAATTTATTGCTGTTCAGGTATTTCCACAAAAAATAAAAATAAAATAAATAAATATTAAGATAAACAAATCTCAAGATGAGTAGCTCTTGGCAATCGACCAAATATAAATGGATGCAACGGCAACGTAAAAACCACAAAAACAACAATTCGCTTTGAGAATTTCATAAAAACAAAAGCAATGCTTCTGGAAAAAAGTTGTCATTAATTATTGCTTTAAACAATAAAATAANCGTAAAAACCACAAAAACAACAATTCGCTTTGAGAATTTCATAAAAACAATAACAATGCTTCTGGAAAAAAGTTGTCATTAATTATTGCTTTAAACAATAAAATACTTTCAAAAATGTATGTCATGTGCTGCGAATGAACATTTTTGTCACATTGCCAAAAGCACGTCGATTATCCTGTGCACTTTACCCGTGTGTCCACTTTACGCTTGTATGTGTTTATTTTTATATAGTTTTATTGGCATTAAACTTTTTATGATCACTTTATTTTTCTTTCAATTTCTTCACAAAGGATTTAAGATTAATAATTTATTGATTGCATATACATACATACATACGTATATTGTAGAAGTATAAAATTTTCTTTACCAATAATAATTATTAATAAAAGTTTGCGCCTAGCAGATTGTCTACATTCGTCCAGATATTACTTGAGATTATGCAAAATAGACTGCTTATATCTGCCTCCATCGCCAGCTTTCGCATCAATAATTTCTTCTTTAATTTAAATTTTCTTAATTGTTTTTGCGCGATAATCGGGAATGCACTGAAAGGCGCCAGCGAATTGCATATTTCTTAATTTATTATTTTTTTTTTCAATATAAAGCAATATTCAAGCGTACATACAAATGTGTTTGTATGCATTTAAGAAATTTTTAAAATGTGCACTCCGTTGTAGAATAGCTTCCACTCTAAAAAATCTGTTTAAAAATGCGACTATAAATCGAGTATATTTTTGTTTATTATTAAAATTTTTTGGTAAATTTACACGATGAATATGTATTTTTCTCGTTTACACATTTTCGTGCGTAAAAATCCTTTTTGTTGACGGCTTTATACAATTCTACGGGTGAAATCAAACAGCAGATGTGTATTTTGTTGCTTGTACACACTTTTGTAGTAAATTTACGCACACCACAACAGCTATATCACACTCTAAAAAGTCCGAAATTTAAACAAACTATTCGTTGAATAATCGAGCATGTAATTTCGCGAATAATATGGTAGGAAATCAGTAACCTACCTTTTAGGTAGGAAATCTACACAATTTTTTTTTAGAGTGTATGTATGGCCTTCTTGAGCTAATTTTAATTTTTTTAAATATTGCATGGAAATTTTTATTTTTATTTATCCTTTGCATACATGTGTATGTACATAATTATATATGTATGCATGTAAGTAAAAAAATTTATATAAGCAAATTTCTATCCAGCCACCCACTTCCCTCACTGAATACCGCCATTGACGATCGCACGTGCTTTTGCCGCACATATTTATTCCTTTCATAATTACATAAATATTCTTTTATCATGCTTGTGAATACACGAGTATAGCTACAAATTATTGGGAATTTTCCACACTCTTCCCATTGCACAAATATAAAAACTTTTTATCCAATGCAATCACGTTGAGTATACAAACAAATATATATTAAAGTACAGTGTTGTGCAATAGTCTTAATATATTACGTTAAAAATAACAATAGATGTTTCGGTAATAGCGTCACATTTATGTTGTACATAGGTCTAAATAAGAAGACCCATTTTATGAAAATAAACCATTACCAAGTATGCGATCTTTGGCAACCAAGTAGCCCTCGGCTCGGTATGAACTTCTTCTGGTCGACTCATTGCTGGCTTAAATTGTTTTCTCCATTATAGTCTGACAGCTTTCACAAAAATGCTTCTGATATTAGTGTTTCTTGCAACGAATTCCTGTCGTCTTCACCATTTTTTCGTGCTTTCGCACTTCCTTCAGGCAGTAATGAAGGACGCAAAATTCTTTGCTCGAAGGACTACTAGGCTCGACAAGAGAAGAAAACGCTTTATAGTTTTTAGTTGTTGGTTTCAGCAATTTTAGTTCGCAGCAGGGTTGCCATCTCTTTGCATAAAATTACATTTCTCTTCTCGAGTGGTCCCTCTTTTGCGATGAGCACACAGATAACTGTTTTTCCTCGACTTCTCGGATTTCGCTGGCCAGATAATATAGGGCTGTGTCCGTGGGACTGCCGTCTTTTTTTCTTCTTACCATTCTTCGAATGAATAAAACAAAATTTAGAATATCCTTCTTACGATTTTAAATATTTAGTATGTAAATAGCGCTAAAAACCGAGATTTTCTAAAAAAAATTAAATCAAGTTTCTTAAACAGACTATTCAGAATATTATTGCCCATCACTGTACATATTTAAGAATGTAAATATTTTTTGTTAATTCCTATAGCGGCAGTAACGGAAATAATCGAAAATATATACATATATAAAATTATAAAGTTTTCCAGTTTATTGCCTTCAAGCTGGGACTGCTTCAGACGCCTTCCACCCTTTATTTGTGTTTTTGTTTATTTGTTTATTGGTTGTGGTTTTGTTTACTCGCCTTGCTTGTTTGTACGTAAGAGTATTTGTTGTGTTAATGGCAAATGATTACGGGTTATTTATTTAAATCATTTAATTTGGTTGTAGTGTTTCTTTTCTTTTTTTCTTGTTTTTGTTTTTTTATTTTTAAAGGTCTCGGCTGTAAATTAAATATTTACAGATGTACAATCGCATGTGCGGGTGTTTGTGCAAAACAAAAGTCGTTTCATTCAAATGGCATGCACAAACTTGTTTGTTACACAAAAAATTACAGCGAATTAAAATATTTCGTTCTTCACTATTGTTGCCTTAAGCTGTTATCGACAAAGATATTTAAAGTGACAATAATGATAGAAATACGGCATCATGATAAAGTAATTTATAAATAAAGCCATAGATTTTTTTAACTTAATTAAAGGAAAATATTGATCAATAAATTTGTCTCAAAAGTAGAGATTGATCTCGAATATTTCACTCCACGCCCAATTCTTACTAAAGTGCAGTGGAAAGTTTACTGAAAATCTACAAATAATAAAAGAAAATTACAATAACAAGCAGGTGTGCATCCATTCAAATCACTTTCAGTTTTGTGTTAGTTATATAAGTGGACAAATGTTTTGCATTTAATACCCATAAAAATGTAAAATTTCCCATGTCGCACAAAAATGGCAAAAAACTATCTAATTTTAATATCTCATCTACGACCGATCGTACAGCGAAAATTCATAGCCAACAACAAATCAAAATCATTTCTAATTTAGTGCCAATAAAGTGCTTTCGTTTTCGTATTTGGCGTAGCAGCTGCTGGCAAATGCTCTGCAAACATTAAATATGTCCAAATTTAGCGAAAATGCTCATCATAAATTTGCATTTGCTTACAGTACTGGATTACACAGTAAACATATTTGTTTAGGTTTATTTTGATTGATTGTTCCTCTACGTGGTCGCCACGTCTGAGCAAAAAGTATTTTCAATCATAAATTTCATTACTCATTTTTAATTTGAATTCAAACCAGATCCTGCTGCTAGATAATCCCTTTACAATCACCATTTTTCTATTATATTATTTCGTACAAATATGAAGCTTATTTTTTGGCTGCATTTGAAAATTCACAACAGGAATTTGAGAATGTAAATAAGAAAAAGTAAACAAACAAATGTGAAATCAAGCTTTAAGTTTCTTCAATACCACAGTGAGGAAAGCTTGACAGTTTCTCATAAACACAAAGCTCCAAAACTCGAGTTTACGACGCAGTGAGAACGTACACAATAAAAAGTTTGCTGGGAATGCTCGGAGCTACATACAAAATTTACTTCAAAATCAATTGTTAGGCGTCAATAAGCTAACAGCTGGTTATATTCACTCAAACAGATTTAACTTCGTTCATACATATGTATGTATGTATGCATGTAGGTACGTTAGTCTTGGTCATCGAAATGGTTGTTAATTACCATCCTTGCTCTCTCTGAAATAGTCTAATAGTTAGATAAGAGAACAATTTATGGGCAAGGAAGTTTTGCTAGTTCTTTTTTTCCACCCCCTTCCTTCTCACTGAAGATACGGAGCAAAAACTATTGTGTTCCCTTACTTGGAGGTTACACGTATCAAAAACTTGAAAGCAAGTTGCACACTTTTTACTAGCCCACTCGCACTTTTGTTATTCATTTATTCCTTAATTCAAATAAAAAATCTAGAAATATTCAGTATTTTTTACAGATTATATATGTACTTAGAACTAACTACAGCATGTCTTATAGCTAAGAGTTACGCTAATAATTCATTTAATAATGATCTAAAGCTAGCACACTCGCACGCTCGCATTTTTACAACTTAAACGTCGGCTTGATATCAATATATTTATTTTCAAGTTCATTTAGGCTATTCTCGTACTTCGGGATTTTGTCAAAAATAGGCGGGAAGGTATTCCTGCAGGTATTATAAATTTGTGTACGGGCAGGAGGCGAAAATTTTAAGTTGTTGTCTTGACGACGGCATCTTAAAAGTAAAATTGACTATCAAGTTGGGTGAATTTTGACAAACAGTATGTGTGATCAACTTGAAACCAGATTCTTGATCGTGTAACTTTACGGTAGTAGAGATACGATTCACGACTCTCTAAGCACATTATGTTCCGAATCCACTCCAACACTATTAAGGACACCCTAAAGTCATAAAGAGGAAGCCATAGTAAATTGTTTGTAGTAGGCCGAGCTCTGAATCGTGCGTTAAATTGAATGTCCTGCCCTTTATACGTAGATCTAAGATGAGAGGCACTAACGTCTTGAGTACGAAAAACATAAGACATATTGGTCTGAAATTCATACACTCAGAAAAAAGTCAGCTAAATATATTTCTCTCAACACATGATTTGGTAACTAAGAATAACCAAATAATGTAACTATAACCAAATCGTGTGTTGAGATAAACATATTTGGTTGACGTAACTAAACTCTTTTTTCAGTGTAGCATTGCCGTTGCAACTTTCCCCCCTGGAGAATAAAGATTACTTTAATCTTCATATTCTATAAAAAAGGCTCTCATAATCAGAATAGCAATCTTTGAAGCATGCTACCTCAAGCATGCAATCAGAAAAAAGGCAGCCAAATATATTTTTCGCAACACAAGATTTGGTAACTGTAACCAAATCCCGTGTTGAGAGAAACATATTTAGTTGTTGTAACTAAACTCTTTTCTCAGTGTGGGAAAAAAGTTGAAAAGAAAGCAAAATTTTATCTTTTTACCTCCTGAAGTCCCTAAGGACTAGTGTAGTGTGTAAAGCAGTGGTCTCGACTACTTGGACTCTGTCTGCACCTTGGAAAGTGTGAAGGGATAATTAAAAACGTTTCCTTTTCGTATATGTAGGTGCCGACCCGGCCTAATAAGGAACTCTGCCCACACATACATACATACGTATGCATGTATGTAATTTACCCATAAACATCTGTTATTTACTATTTTCACTCGAATTGCAAACATTCAAGCGCCAAATGCACGATAACCAGTAATTAGTTGTCCCTCAATTGCTGCTGCGGTGCATTAAAATTTGAAGTGTTTGTAGTTAGTTTCCTTTTTTTTATTGTACAATAATCATTTTCATTTTGTTACATGCATTTGAGAGTGATTTTTCAAATACATATTTTTTTTTTTCTTACAATTCTGCGCCTCGCGATAAAATGCGCTCGAACGTAACAATAATTATTTACACAAACCTGCGGCTGATGGCGGCAATGTTTTCCATTGCTCCCGCAAGTGGTGATCGCTGTTATTTTGTATACAGTATAGCTATACTTAGCTTACATTAAATGCATACATATAAACTTTTATTTAATTTTTGTTTTTTTCATTTTCTATTTTTACATTTATTATAGTGTTTTCGTTTTTGTGTACTTTTTTATAGTTTGCCTTTCTTCTTTCAGGCAATAAAAACAAGCTGCTGCGATAAGCACAGCACATTGCCTTTGTGCAGGAAGAAAACAAAGCAAATGAAATGAAAATGAAAAGAAACATACATACACATATGCAAAGTTGAAGAGCGCTATTAATTTTTATATTCAGCTGTTTATACTTTTTTATTTTATATTATTTTGTTTATTTTTTTGTTTTTTTATTATTATGTTTATTTATTTTCGTTTGCTATTTTTTCAAAAACAACTCAAGCATGCATATCAGAGTCTGCCACTGACCGTCTCATTTCCGATCAATTCCACACACTTATAAAATTGTTTTTCGAGAAAGCAGCATGCCACTCAAGTCATTGTGCCTTCGTCCACAGTCTGGAAGACCTTTTGCAATCGTTCTACAGCGTTAACGCACCTCTGTAAATCTTAAATGTTAAACGGAGTTTAAAGTAGAAAGAACATTTTCATTATCGCATTCCGCAAAAACTACAACACGTGATAATTTTACTAAAGAGTGTTATTAGTGGAATGCGCGATAATCTAAAAAAAAAAAATGTTAAGGAACTGACCTATATAATTTTGTTGTCTGATTGCCCCGCATTTTTCACTTTTCTAGTTTAGTTCTAGGCTTGAACTATTGCAGCATCTGTACAATTTTCGCTGGCTCCTCCACTTGGAGCACTGCTTTTTCCCTGCGTACCTTGACTTCTTCATCGCGTTCGTCTATGATGTCTAGGATCTTCCTTTTTTGCTCCAGGCTTGCAATAAATTGGCTTTTTTTATAGCCGTTACTGGGGGTTTCTTTAGCGTTCGGTTTTGTTCAACGCAGAAATCCTAAACTGTAAAAACTGTAAAGCCTTTTTATTGGCAGTTTTGATTTATTGACAGTCACTTTTTTCATAACTGTTATTCTAATGGTGCTTTCTTATTGTTTTTTTTTATTGATATTCAAATTAATGATAAGTAGCCGTAGTGTTCTTGTTCGCACCTTGTTGCGGGACGATAGATAATTTATTTCCTTTTGTAATTCTTATGTATTCCATTTCATTTTTCTATTTTTGTGCGGCACAAATATTTAAATTCAATAGGGTTCTGATTAACATTACCGCGCCTCTTCCATATTTTGAATATTGAAACAATTTAAATAACTTTTCTACACGTGTATATCCGATGAATGCTTTTGTTCTGGACTTCTTAAGCTTTCTCAGTTGATTCTGAAGAAGAAAATTATATCGTGCACTTGTATGTGTATGTACATATGGGCATCAGTGTTGCCGTTTCGATCCATATACCATGATAAAAATATAGCAAGGTAGAACCGTCGGCCATGATTTTTTTTTGAAGTTTGCCAACATTTTAAAATCATATAAAAGTGAAAATAAAAAAATTAAATTGTTTGGAAACGTCAAGAATTTGAAAAGTGACTCTCAGCGGTTCTACCTTACTATATTTTTATCATGCCATATACTTCGAAAGTGATACGTGTTTGGGCAAATTTTCAGAAGATACTTTATTTTTGCGCTCATTTCGTGAGATACTAAAATTTTTCGCGTAGTATAAATTTGTATACATGTTAAAGAGAAAATATTTATGTATGTGGCAGCTTTTAAGATTTGATCGAAAATATTGAACATTTTTGAGGCGTGGGGCGTGTCAACGAGTTTAACGTCTCACATAATTTGATAATTAACGTAAATGATCGACAGCTAATAGTTTAAATATGTACATATATTTGAACTCAAGTTTCTAAAAAATCTATACATAATATTTTTGTTCCTCTCTACACAAATTAAAAACAATTGAATCTCTTTTTCGATAGATTGTCACAATATGTAAAGTATCTTTCTTCATGTACAAACATACATATGTATGTGCAAACCAAATGAATATGAAACCAAATTGCATTTAGTTAAGTTTTTTCTAACTTGATACTTTGATACTTAAATAAAAAATTTGTGATACATGTGATCCATTTTTTGTTTCTTTTATGATACATTTTTTCGTGACGCGCGGCAACACTGATGGGCATACATATGTATGGATGTCTACAAGTGTGAGTAATGTGTACATATGGGAATATCTGTTATCTATTAAGTGCATATTGAACTTCTGCACTACAAGAAAATTAAAAAAAATGTTACTTGATACTTAGCTCTAACATTTACATTATTTTATTTCATTATAGTTTCATTTATTTATTGATTTGATTTGATTTTAATTTGTTTTGTTTAAAATTTTAGTCCCGACATGTAAATCCCGTTCAAAGGCATTGCGGCTCAACAGCACTAATAGTGAACAGCCTAAAAGTATGCCTCTTAAATGATGTCTGTGTGCTTCTCGTCAAATGTTGCTTTGATTTGTTTAGCAACATTTGTATAAATATATCTATAAATCATGTTGATAAGGTTATAAACATATTTTGTTCGCAGCATGTTTCCACTCGTTCATCCGCTGCGCTGTATTGTTTGAGTGAGCCATTCTATTTTGTTTATGAAAAGAAACACTTGTGGTCAGCTGATTAAGTTTAGTGACATTTTTACCGGTTTTGGTTATTTCTCCTTTGTCTATGTAATACTGAGAATTTTTTTATAAAAGCTTTCCACATTACACAACCAGTACCACATAAATTGACATTTCGAACTTCGTAGAAAAATTATAAAAACTCTACAAACTTCAACAATTTTACCCAAAAATTTTAAACTTTCTAATAAAAACTTTGGAAAAGTTTAGGTACGTAGTTTTATAGCCTATTATTTTTTAAGGTCAAAGTGCAAATTTAAAGACACTAGGAAATCGTGTTGATTTTTAATAATTTTTTTTTTTTTGGCTAACGGTGTTGAGCATTTCTTCCATATGTATAAAGTATGCTCGACAATTACTTTTATATTGAAGAAAATACCTAGCACCATCAGCAAGAAAAAATTATTAAAAATTAACGCGATTTTCTAGGGTTTTAAAATTTGCATAGCTAAAATTTTTCCAACAACTTTTAATAAAAGTTTAAAATTTTTGGGTGTTGTTTGTCGAAGATCGAAATGTGGTTTTATGTGCTGCTGGTTATGTAATGTGCTAGACTTTTACGAAAAAATTGTCAATATTAAATAGACAAAAGAGAAATAAACAAAACTGGTGAAAATGTCACTTAACTTAGTTAGCTGACCACAAGGGTACATACATACATACCTCCCTAGGTATGTATCTACATGGATAAGTACTTTGTTTGTTTACTTTGATGAGCGCACTCTAATTGCCATGTATGTAGTAGTTATTTTTGACGTCAACAGATATTTTCGAATTTTACTCAAGCGAACTCCCTCATTATTGCTCATCCATTGTATATCTCATTTTGGTTGTTTCGAGTATTATTTATGTACATATATATTGATTTCAATAATGCTCTTTAAAAGAAAAAATAAAGCTGAACGCGCCAACTCATTGACTGCCGTATTTGTATTGTTGTCATTAAAAGTATTAATGAATTCTAATAGGTTTTGTAAACACATCTTTTTCATGGAACAACAGAATATACATACATATGCACGTACTTGAGTTGTTGTTGTTTTTTTTTTCTTGCTCGTATTCACATGTGTATGCGAAGTAATTTTGCGAGCATTTTTTTCTGCTTGAATAATTTTTAATTAAAAAGCTTTCTTCGCTCTTATTTACCCACTGCTCGCAATTTGCATGCAACCATGAGGTAATTCAAACATTTTAAATAGCACGTACACTAGTCGACAGCTGAAGGTATACATAACGCTCGTATCTTTTTTTCGGACAAAAAACTGTTACTGCGTATCTCCGTTTAAAAAAAAAAAAGAAAAGCATTTTCTACAGTAGAGAATTTTTTGAAACAGTTTTTTATTAAAAAATAAATAAAATATTTTCTAGTACTATGTGTACCTGTTGTACATCCCGAAACAAAACGATATGTAGCAAAAAAATATTTTTTCCTATAAATGCAGTATTTTGAAAAGAAAAACATTAGTACCCATTTTTGGAATCTAAAAAAGTATTATTTAAAAAAAGTTTATAGTAAAAACAAATATTTTTACATCAAACTTTCTAAATATGAACTAAATTTGACCATAAATGGGGATTTTGCAAATATCTGGACTCCGGCGCCACCTATCGGATTAGCTCATCTGGGTACTGAGCCAACTTTGAAGTCTCAAGTCTATAGGTCATCGGGATGTTGGTCAAAAATTGATTGCAAGATTTACCCCTAACAACAAACATACATACATACAGAGCAAGTCAAATAAAAGCTTGTATATATAGGTATACACGAATTTCCGTTGTGCGCAAATACAAATTTTGGTAAATTTTTAAGACAAACCAAAAGTCATAGACGAAATATTAGCTCTTGAGGACCGACGTGCTTTTAAAATAAAACTGGTTGAAAATTTGAAACGCACGGCTAAGGATTTTACAGATAAATAAGCAGATACAATTTTAACTGGCCTTCAACATTTAAAATATTTTCAGAGTTTCGATTTGTGTAAAATGTAAATTGTAAATCTTTTTTTTTATCTATTCTGAAGGTTCAGATATAAAATGTTGCAAATGTTACAGAACAACTCCTGACCACTTGCGGTTAGCCACGAGTTGCTACATATCTAGTGTAGATGTACATATGTATTTTCAATAATTTTAAAAACCAATCGGCTTGTTTATATCGTAATTTTCGGTTCTGGCTTCTCCACTTTATTTATTAAAATTTGTTTATATAAATGTTTTTGTGTTATTCCTTTCTTCTTTCACCTTAACATTATTCGCTTTACGTTGTGATTTATTTTGGCCGATGTTCTTCTCACATTTATCATTCAATAAATATTTTTCACGTATACATAAATAAAAACATGCGATTGCCGAACGTTCGCCGCCACTGTGGCGCAACTTATCCCCCAGCACGCGCCTCAAGCGCCAAAGTGTTTACATATTTTCGTCCACTGAGCACAATAGAAGAAATTCTTAATTTCTCACTTTTCAGAGCGTAAACGTGAAGAGTAGACAAGGTTATTGACTCGCTAGAAAAGAGGATTGCCTATGAAAGTGTGTATGTATGTTTGTGTGTTGGCATGCGACTCAAACCTCCGCCCGACCGACGACAATTTGCTTTTACCTTCGCAATTTTAATGAGGGCAAAGTTTACCTCGCAGCCAGTAAAAATTCTCGCATGGGCTCGCTCAGGCAAATATGTCCATATTTATTTACGAATGTGCAATCGCAATTTTCTTTCTCGCTTTCCCTTTTTTGTTGTTCTTTTTGCTGCTTAAAAAGTTGTAAAAGTTCCCAGGTGGATCTGCGAATAAGCTCAAAGAAATGACAGCAAATGTGCCAACGGAAATCTTAATAAGAAATTAAAAATCTTACTTGTTTGTATGTATCTATTTGTGGATGTATTTATATATGTACATACCCTGTAGGATAAATTAGTCCTAAATACTTGTAACCAGTTACCAATTTGGACCAAACACACGCAAAGACTTATTTACATTTAAGATTTCGTGTCCGAGGCCGCGACCAATTGTTCCTGACTGCATATCATTGTACCTGCAGATGGTCTAATGGACCCTTTTACAGTCAAAACAAAAACCAAGAACTGATAGATTGTGCATTACGATCGCTTAAAATGATCCTCTTACACTTGAACAATTTGTATTACAAATCCCTTACATACATACCTACACACCATTAAAATGCTTTCAGTTTTATTCTTATGGTTGCAATTTGTAGAAAATTCGTCTCATCTTTCCTGTAGGGTTTATCTGTACATACATATTTGTATGTGTGTAAAGCTATTGAGCTTTTGTTGTGAATGCAGCTGCATTATTTCCGCAATTAAGGCGCATTGCGGCAGCTGTTCAAAATGGGTTAAGATAATTTGATTGTTTTTTATTTTTATTTAAAAAAAATAATTTAATTTTTAGCTCCTGGTTATTTTTCCCAAAACCCAGCTTGTTTTTTTTTTGCAAAATCAAATATTAAAGGCATTTTTACATTTATGGAAAAATAGAGTTACTGGGCCGTATGAATAAAAACTTGAGCACGAGCTAGAGGATGCTCATGCTGGAGCATGCTCGAGCATTCTTTTGTGCCTATTAGATAATTGCAAACAAATAAAATTTCGAAAAAATTTAACTATTTTTAAATAGGGCTAACGTTGAGTTTTCGATAGGCATTGTGTTTGTCTCCACATGGCAATTTTTAAAATGGCATAAATTTTTTGTCATTTCATTGCCTGGTGGAAATTCGGTTCAAGAATTTGCAAAGTTTCTGTTGAATGATCATATCAAATCTTATCTAACGCTTTTCTTTAAAAAAAAAAAAATTAGATATTGATTGAAACCGTTATAAACAATGCATGTATGTTTTAAAACTTACATACTTATGTGCAATAAAAGTTTGGTCAGATCGCTGTGTTTTGTTTCTTTTTTAAAAATTATGTAAAAGACGTTATTTGACAAAATATATAAATTGATTTTCCTGCATCGTTTATTTATATTTCCATTCGAATCGATTCAAAAATCGATTTTTATTATTTCGATCTGGCATCTCTATAGTGAAGGCGACTTCAAGCGCTAAGTATTTACAACTGAATAAAGTCTTCTCATAGATTATCATACCGGCGGTTGGGATAGATTGGTTGACGATTAGCCCATAGCGTTAGTACAAACATAACTTGAGTTATAGGTGTTAAACGATAAGTCAGGATTTGCCCAAAGTATTAAGTCTAAAGCTGCCTTAGACTTTAGTTAATAGCCATTTGATACGCAATACGACCCAGGTCTCAAAGTTCTGACGCATTCAACACAAATGTTTCATCAATACCACGCTCTAGTGTGCCAAAGCTATTAATGTTTCGATACCCTATTGCGCATTTAAGAAATTTATCATTTACATACATATATTTAATAGTAAGCGATGTAGTATTGTATGCGATGGCTTAATACAAAGGTATTGAAATGATTTTGAAAATTCTAGATATCATTTGCTGAAGCTGGATTTTGAAGATTGCGCAGAAATTTCAAATTCATCTCGTACTATCTTTTCAAATTTATAATTTGCATACTCTCGAGACTCTGCGTTGCTTATGTCAGACGCCCTTGTATTGTAGCACAGCACTTGCGATCCGATCGCACAAAGCATAACAAAAGCGCGACGCTGTCTGCAATTAAAAAACATTCATACTTTTTGTACATACATACGTGTGTATGCATGTGCCATACACAAATGCATAAATTAATTTGCATTTAATTTTTGCTAAAGGATGTGAGTCAAATGGATGTAGAGCAAAAAAAAATTAAAAAAAAAAATCAAGCGAAAAAAGCAATACAAAAACAGGTTTATTAAAATTATTTGCTCGAAATAAACGAGGTGCTGAAATGGAAAGAAGAATAAACCGCTAGAGTGGAGATTCTACTGGTGAGCCCAAGTGGTTGTGGGTTGCTCTTATGCGAGGTCGGCCGAGAGATCGTTTAGAATTAATTTTCTCTGAAATAAAGGCAAAACTTTCTTTATGTTTTATTTATCTGGCAGCTGGTTGCTCGTCTGAACTCATATTTTCAACGAGTTGAGCTTGAGCTGTGGCACGTGCTTAAAGACTTCAGTTGAATATTTGCGACTACCCAGTGGGAAATTGAGTACATAGTGCCGAACGCTTGCGGTTCAAATAAAGTAACTCATTTGCGTTTATTTTTTTACGCGCGTTGCACTTTGAAGTGTCAATACTGCTACAATCCTACTAAATTTTTATGGTTTGGAAACTTGCCACCAGAATATTTGCACTCGATTAGTAAAATTTTCACCATAAGCTTTTGTTGTTTGTTTTCACAATTGCCGACAAAAGGAAAAGCATTTTGTTGTGAAGAACATATTCTCGATTTAATTTCGCCTAAAACCACAGACTCCAGTTTGGCCACCATCAAACCACCACCACCGGTGTTCCACTCTCTGCAGGGCAGTCGCTTATTTCTCAGATACTGTAGCAAAAAAAAAAAACTTGCATGCATTAATTTTTTGTGTGGAATTTGCGACGACGATCGTGGTTGATCTGCATAAAACTTCGATCTGTTTGCGCATTCGATCGACGTTTATTAAAATGAAGCGAATATATTTAACTAGCTTGAATGTTTTAAACCCCAACCAATGCTTAAATAAGTTTAAATAGCGTGGCATATGGTTAGCAAAAGGCCACGCTTCGATTACTGCTCGAAATCCGCAAAGCGATCGCCTGCTGACTACTCTTGAAGAAAAGCTCATAACCTCCCCCNACCCCCCCCCCCCCCCCACTCACTTGAATTTGCGAACACAAAGCATTCCAATCATCTCATTTTCATTTTTGCAATACGCCTTTGGTTGCGCGCGCCTTCACCACACAGCGTCAACGTCGTCGGTTGCATTGATTTTCAGCGCCTTTTTTTTCACCGAATGCGACGAACATCCATCGAAACTACATCTACTGACTGACAAAACCATGACAAAGCGCCCATCGTCTCGTGTGTGCTCATTTTCCCTCTTGTTTCATTTTCTCTGCAATTACATTCATCACTTTTCCCATTTCCCATGCAGCGAGATCACTTAAATGTACTCGCGTTCTCAGCACAAGAATTAGTATCGATTTCGCCCTGTGACAGTGCAGTGCACCGGTAAAAAAATAAATAAAATATCGTACGCTGTTCAAGTGTCTGCGCGATTAAATATTGGAATTGTGGCACGCTTTGGCTCCTGCACCGATCGTGTTAATCAATCGAACGACGACAACAACGACGACGACGACGGCGACGACGGCGATCAGCTGTGATCATTACAAGCGCTTACATTTTAAGTCATTGGTGTGAAGCTAAAACAAATTAAGCTTGTTGCATTCGTGTTTTCGTTATCTGTGCTCGTATTTTTTTTTTATAAACTTTTTGTAATTTTTTTATTTTTTTTTTTGCCCACTAATATTACGTGCGCTGCTTGTTGATCGATCGCGCTACACATAAATCGTGCGTACGCGATATCGGCAATTGCACCCGTCCGTTCGCTTGACTGATCGCGCCTTCGTGCGTTTCGTTCGCTCTAGTCTTGGCCCCCGCAGTCAGCGAGGAGCCGAGCCGCATATCCAGCGTAGAGTAAAGAAATAAATAAATATGATTTGAATGGAATTTGTAAAGCTTATTTTGTTTTTGTAACACAACAGCAAGTGCGCTGAACGTTGCGTTCGCTGCTGCTATTCAATGGGTTTATGTGTTGTTATTCTTGAAAGTCTCGTGCTTCGTTTCTCCATTGACGCTGGCGATGGCCCCCAACGACTGCACACACCTCCACACCCACATAGGTTTGACGAGATATCGTCTTGCTTTTGGTCACAATTTTTTTGTTGACTGAAAATGAGCGATCGACGTTGATTTGTCCATTTCATTGACTTGGTCCGATCGCTGGCGATCGTGTGCTCGTGTTTTCTCTTGCGCGCTCTCTTGTTTTTAGAGTCAATTATTGATTCCTATTTTTTTCAGACGCTTTTATTGTCCATCTAATTGACATGGCAATTTTTCTATAACCACTTAGTTTTCCTTATTCTTTCGCTAGTAATTTAATTATATGAAACAAAAATTATACCGATCAAGTGAGACACTTAAAATAGGCGCAGTTGCAATTTCCAGAAAATTCTTAGAGCTTCAGCAAAAAAAAAAGTGGATTTCTCTAGCATAGATATTTTTTTATTGCAAGTGGGATCTTTTGGATGAATTGTCCTGTCTGGGCAGCTCGTATTACGATGTCCATCATTATGCTGAAGAAGTCGCGCGAAAGTCGCGAACCGCCTGGTCTAAAATCACGTTTGGTCTCGAACGGCTTGGAGAGTTTTTTCTGAATTCTGACCTTTACAGGCTCAGCCTTCCTCCCAAAAAGCCGCATCAGTTTAGCAAGGACCTCATATTTAGACATGGCGTCTTAGAGGCAGCTACAAAAAGCGGCTGTGAAGTCGGTGACAAATACACTTTTAGTTCACTTCAAAAGCACGTGAAATTTTCTTGATTTTGCTACATTGTGTTGTATCACAAACCGCCTAAGCCTTTCTAAGCAGCAGCAAACTGCACCTAACCGCCATTGCTATTGTTAGTACGAAAAAAAGTGCTCGTGTGATTGTTTTGCTTTAAAATTCGCATGCATGCCATAATTGTATGCTCCAATAAACGAGCCAATCAGCAGGCAACGCAGGCAGGAATCGATGATGGCGAGTGACGACAGCAAGCGCGAGCTGAAAAATGGCAAAGCGTGTTTTTCTATTTTGGCACCTGATATTTGTCATGTGCCGCTTTTGACACTTTTGACTGCAAATTATTGTGGGTACTTATCTATCTACTATCTTCACTATGTGCGTCTCATTTTGAAATGGCTTTTTATGATTTTTTTTTTATTCTAGAAGAAACTTTCATTAAATAAATGGCACATATTTTTTGAAAGTGTTTGGCCGATCTTCTCATCGCGTTTGTGGTGTGCAAAATAAAGTTCAGAGACAAATGAACCTTCAAAAGTAAACTCTTTGATCTCTTGTCTTTTTTTGTCATAGAAAAACAGCTTGTAAGGAACTTTAAAAAAGTTAGCATGCATTTTTCGATTCTTGCAATCACACAAGAACAGTAAAGTTAAAGTTAATTTGAATAGTCATAAATCATTTATCTAACGACAATAATTCTCCTTGTACCTATGTACTGGAATTTCGCAATCAATCTTTCGCCAACTTCCCGATGAGCTAGATACCTGAAACTTCAAACTTAGCTCCTATCTGAGGAAAACATACTATGAAAGATGAAATAATCATACTTATGGCTATAGTTCATATTTATTTAGAATATATATTTATTACTTATATGAAAAGTAATAACTCCACAAAAAATTTTGTCGATAGGTGGCGCAGAAGTCGAGATATTTGGGAAACCCGTTTTTATGCTTCGATTTGTTTCATACTTCGAAAGCTTGTTTTAAAAATATATTTTTACTATTAAATAAATATAATAGAAGTTGCTCGGACCAGGGATCGAACCTTGGTGCTACCGGGTGGAAGAGCGCACCTTTAACCACTGCTACAGCGGCCGCAAAGCAACTTGCCTTAGAGCCAGCTACGCATTATCTGGGGCACAATAGACCTATCTATATCTACATATATATCTCCATGTCTGGTTAACACTAATCTCCGGTTAAACATCGTCATTGACGTTACCGACTCCCGGTTATATGCATCGAGTCGAAGATGTCGATAACGATGTTTATCCGCAGATTAGAATTAACCAGTCATTGAGAAACTGGCCCTTAATGTGTTCTTAAACAAATAACTGCGTCTCTGTTAAAAGCGTCACTGACTTCACTGTCTTTTTTAACTTCTCACCTAAATACTATTATTTCCATTATTACTATGCTGTGAAGTTTTGCAAATTGTTAATTTTGTATTTTATTTTACTTTACTTTTAGCGCATAATGTGTTAATTATTATTGTTATTGTTATTGTAGCTCCAAACAATTACTTGTAAGAAAACGCAGCGCTCGGCTCGAGTTGAATTCGTGCGACACTCATTTGCAGCAATGATGCAAAAATTGCTAGGCTATTTATGCATATAAACAATTATTTATAGCATAAAAAAATAAGTCAATTTAGCGTTGTTCAGCAGCGTTACTTACGATCTGCGTTGTTTTTTTTTTTTTATCGAGCTATATTTTGCGCTCCCACCACTGCCTGCGCTGAATGAATGCCTAGCTGCTACTTAAAATTAAATGATTGGATATCGAAGCGGATTGGCGAGGTGCAAAGTACATACAAACAACTACTTACATATATAGGTACTTACTTAAAGTCATACGATTACCTATAATATGTGTTGCATGTAAATGAGAAATTTAATATTCCCTTTGCGGTTAAAAACAGCAGGCAGGCATTGTATTATTACATTTTTGATTATATGACGATGAGTGATGATTAAATACCGATCACATATATTAAATCACACTTTTGAGTGATATAATAAGCCAGAAATTTACTTGTGATCTTCTATGTACTTATTCCAGAGCTTACATAACGGTGTACTTATTATTTGGGAACAAAAATACCTTATGCATTCACAATAGATTGTTTATTATAAAAATACATAGGAGTTTGAGTCAATAATTTTATAAAGACACGAATATGAGACACTTTACACGATAGTAATTTGAAAAAAAAACAAAGAAAAAAACAGTACTAATCTGAAAAGCGCTCAGGCAGTCAATGAATAGCACTGGTTTACAGCAAAAATATTACTCATACACGCACATACTTTGTAACACACCTTCCTGCTCAGATTTCATTAAATTTTTATTTATCCATCGATTTTCTTCATTAGTAGCTTGCTTTTTTCCCTGTTAAAGTTTGAATTTTTTACCTTTTCCTTAAAAAAAAAAATCTGAAATGATTAATTAATTCCTGAAAAACTATCAGGCCTATCGAAAAATTATGTATAATGGTTTATGAAGAATTTCTTTAACTTTTATTTCCCACAATTAAGCTGAATAACGGTGAATTGAAAATATCTCAAAAACTTATCCATAGAACAAAAAAATTAACTCGATTTTCGGAATCAACGGGCAATTCTACATAGGAATTGGATATGGGATCCCGGTGAACGAAAAAAGCACAAATTTGTGATCCAGTGTAGTTATAGAGTGCTATAAAATCTAATTTCAGACCATGGCTATACGGATTGAACAAAGTATTACTATGCGCCCATTTTAGTGTATAAAGCACGAGCTTTGAATGAGCTGAAAGAGTTGATAACCCAGCGCAAGTTGTGCTAGATCAAAACTTTTAAGTCCTAAATGCCTCAGATTTCCTGCTGACACTCACTACTTGATTCGAGTGGTTCGCTACTCATCACACAAATTTGAAGCTCTCACGTTCTCTCTAAAGTTCCTACATGAATCTTTACCTGCTACTAATCACACCATCAGCGAATGTAGAGTTCCGAGGAGTGAGTGTTCATCCTATGCGACCCTCTCCGGCAACCCTAACCCTTCGCATGGGTCAAAACTATCCGAATACAGGAGCATCTCCTAGGAGGTGACTGATCCCGTTTTCGAAGTAGCGTTATCGTCAGTGTCGGATAGTATCTTGCTTGCTTTCGACCAGCATTTTCGATTGGATTACTCGGATTTATCGAGCTTCGCGACCTTCGAGTTGTCCGTTGGAAGGTTTGGGGTTGCAGTACGGGGAGATCTCTTCGATTCCCTGTGACGCTGTGACGTTTCGAAGGAAGCCAGATGCGAGCTCGCGGAGATTTTGAGTACTAGTGCCATCAGTTTTTTCTCTAGTCCCCTGTTCCCGTGCCAACTACAATCACGTCAGATCAAATTCTAATAAAATGTTAGTGACGTGTCGAAAACCAACGACTGCCGTATTACACCATTTGCATCAAACAACAACAAAAACAATGTAATTAAAATTAAAGATATTGTAAATAGCAACAGCAACGACTAATAATAAATAAAATGAAAAAATGCAAAAGGCGACTGCAATCAACAATTCGCAGAAATCTCAACATCAATGTTACTTAAAATACCTTTTCGTAAAATTTGTTTGTGTTGCACTTGACGAAAACATTTGCTTTGCCAATTTTAACGAAAGTTGTCGCTAAATTTAGCTTATCAGCGTAATTTGTGCAAAAAGAAAGGAGAAAAAAATTTAGCCAAAAATTATAAGTGTCAACAAAATTTTGTATTTATTGTTGTTTGTTGCAAATCGCGAGCCTAGTATGAACGTTGTTACCTTGCAACGTCGGGTTGCCTGCTGCTCTTTCACGAATAACGAACTACAAGAAGATCACGCAAAAAGAGGAAACAATTCAATTCTATTTAATACATTTGTCAAAAGAAGCAGCTCTAATTGCGCCAATAGGCGGCGACTTTTGTGCAACGACTAACAACGGCGACATTTGCTTGGGTTTATGAAATTCCTTAATGCCAAATTATTGTGCAACACTCGGAAGGTGATGCTTGTCAAAAATACGAAAATAACTAGTAGTACATACTGAGGTTCGGTAAGGTTAATCCGACTGGCTGGTGGTATTCATTTGAATTTGAAATTGTCACGACAGACAAGTGCGGGATGCGGGGTTTTCTTTAGTCATCTGCCAGTTTTGCTCCCACCTACACAGTTGGACTCAAGGTTACCTCCATTCTAGGAAGCTTAACTAGCCCAGCTCAATTTGAAATATGTGACCTGGTCTACGAAAAGGGAGCTTACGTGCGAAAAAAGTTTTCTGTGAAAAAGCTGTTAAAAGTGAAAATCATCTCATCTTCCATCCGAATCAACCAAAAAGTGAAAATTGATTTTTTGGCACCTAAGCCCCCTTTCCGTAGACCAGGTCACATATACTCGTTTTACGTTCGAAACTTCTGGGGGTGGGCCGTTCGACTTTTTCCACATTTGTTAATTCATTTTTTTTTCACAAGCCCTATGGATTTTCCAATTTTCTTCAATCGCTTTGCATATCACCACAGAAATGCAAATTTGTTTTCGTTTAAATCGTATGCGTGTGTGTATATCTAATTGGCTCAGCATATCTGTTTGGCTCCTAAACCGTTTATTTTGATCGATTTTCTTTGCACGCTCATTGGTTTGTATTAGCGTTGGATTTGTTTTTCAATTAATTTTATTTGTATGACGTTTTTCTGTGCTTTTGTTTTTCTCTCTTTTTCTACCCTTAATTTCGTTTATCGCAATTTTTTGTGTCTTATTTCTATAGCATACGTAATGTTTATTCTATTTTCGGTATGCATGTAAATATTTCAGCGCCGTACAACCAAGTGACAACTGATGCCGAATTTCTCTTTTCTTTTCTTAATTTACGCTAATTTATTAAGAATTCAATGTCTTCGAACTTCGATTACTTTAATTCAATTCAGTTCTATTTGTTCGTATAGCATAGGACATAACCAACTGAGGTGTTTCAAAGCTTTTCAAGTAAACAGCGCTTTTGGTAAGCTCACTCACGCTGTGCTTCTCCAGCTTCTATCTCGTCAATAATTTTTAAAGCACTTGAGTAGATATTAGAGGTTATATTGCCAGGTATCATGTCCCCATTTCATCCCTTATTGATGCAAGTCATCTGCCGGATGTGAATTAGTTCTCAAATGTGAAAACGGTACTAAATAAAATATAATTTGCATATTTTTGGAGTTAAGCTCCATACAAAGTGTTTTCGACAATTTTTTTTGTGTGCAAGAAAACAATAACATCATCCGCAAAAAAAAAAATTATCAAAAATCAACGCGAATCTTTTAGCTACTTGAAACTTCCACTTTCTTAAGTTGTTAAATCTTTCTACAAAGTTTGAAATAGACTTATATGGTTTTTGTAAGAAATGAGCTGTATTTTTATAAAAAAAAATAACAAACATTAAACAAACAAATGAAAAAAATAGCCAGAACTGTTCAAAATTTTTTTCACGTGGCTTTATCTCTAGCAGGTACCACTCATAAGTATGTATAAATACATATATATACAGCAGTAGATATCACCTACCGACATCAATCATACATACGGTGACCAGATTTCTGTGGCCGAAAATCGGGGCATTTCTAAAGCATCGAATCCGAAAAGAATAAAAAGGCTTTATACTGTATTATTAAAAAAAAAAAATCATGAGAAAAAAATGTTTACTATTCTTGTATGAAAATATAGCTTACTATCTAAAAAACATGTAAATCAAAATTTCAAAATTTGTACTGTATTATTAAAAAAAAAAAATCATGAGAAAAAAATGTTTACTATTCTTGTATGAAAATATAGCTTACTATCTAAAAAACATGTAAATCAAAATTTCAAAATTTGTAGAACATTTATAAAAATTCGACGAATTTTAATAAAAGTTCATCACAATTTGAAACATTTTAATCAGATTTTCTAGACTTATTTGGAGTATGCAGTTTTGTAGCCCTTTAAATTTTAGTTTAATAAAGTGCAAGTTGGAAGAAGCTTGGACTTACCGTCAATTTTGGAAATTTTTTATTCGCGTATTTTCTTCCATACACGTTATGTTCAACCATTTTTTTTTGCATGGAGAAAATGAGCAATATCTTCCACAAAATTTACCAAATATCAACGGTAAGTCCTAGCTAATCAAAAATTGCACTTTGAATTGAATAGGAATGATTCTAAGAAGCTTTGTAGAATTTTAAGTAATAGATAACCAGCTACACTTTCATAAAATGTAATAAACATTAAATAATCGAAAGGGGAATAGCCAAAGAAAGCTAAAATGTCTCTTCCCTATTTATATTTTCGCCTCTGTGATAACGAATGTGCTCCAGGGAGAGTTCTAATAAATGAATTAAGAAAACACTGAAAATATGAAAAAACGTCCCGACTTTTAAAAAAATATTCAGCGGGACAATTTTCTCAAAATCGGTACTGTCCCTCCAAAATCGGTACGAATGGTCACCGTAATCATACAAGAAGATATCTGCTGGTGGTCCTTACGGTGAGTGGCACCAACGCGATTAGATTCTCATTTAGATTTCTAGCTGAGTTCGGTTTCAGTATTCTGTATTTGTTGTTTGCGTTTTTTTTTTGTGCCACTGAAGAGGCGTTCACGTGATTTGCTACTCATTGGAATGACGACAAGAAAACATTAGTTTAATACATACTTACGTGCATATACATATACATTCCCACATACATATCTGTGGACATTTGGCAAAACAACTTAAGTGTGTAATTCACGGACATACAAAATAGCATATGTCGAAAAAACGTATTTTACCGTCAAGGAGAAAAATGTTGCAATTCGAAAGAAGTGTTAAATTATTTTATCGCTATTCACAACCTTTAAAAATGTTTCTGTTTGGATCAACTGCGTGTTTTAATCAAAATCAATTTGATTGCTCTGACGGTAAAAGAACGACGTATGTATGCTATTTTCTTTGTCCGTGAAAGCTGGACTTAATTGGTTTTGTCAAATGTCCACAGATATGAACATATTTATGATATTTTTTTTTTTATTTAGATACCAGTTTTTGCCGTACTTCATTTCCACAAATATAGCCCATATAGCTGAAAAAATGCAAAAGCGAAGCAAGAAAAAATTGAATTGTATAATTTTTTTGTTATGGTTGAGCAGTTTATTTTTGGCAACAAGTGAGTATTGCTCGCGCGTGCCTACGCTTCACGAAATATTTATGTACATTAGACTGCATCACTCCCCATAAAAAAAAAAAAAAAAAAAAAATCGGTACTATTTTTCCATTGGAATTATAAAATCTATTATATTTTAAGACGTCCACCAAAATATTTGGGAAAAATATTAAGATTTACGTGAGCTGGACCGATTTGAAAATACCTCTAAAAATGCAGTTTTTTATGAATAAAAATAGTTTCTTGAAGATATTTTTTGGAAAAAATCCCCTCGAATGACAAAGGTTTAAGCTTAAACAATTTGCATACAAATATTAAAAAAAAATTTTAAAAAAATTTTAACGGAATCGTAATGATGAGGTCAAGACTGTGAATCATGATCTGCGTGTTAAATAGATGTAAACTGCAAAAAAAAATCGCTGTTACAAATTTTTTTGAGTAAAAGTCGTAATTGTAGGCATTTTTATAGTCCATTCAATTTTAGTATGACAAAATGCAAGTTTAAAGTTTCTAAAAAATCGCGTTTAGTTTAGGCAATTTTTTTTAGTGGAAGGTGTTCTCCATACAAAAAATAATTGTCGAATATACTTTGTATGGAAGAACTTGCGTGAAAAAAATTGCCTTCTAAAAAATTCTTCTATAACAATCTGAAAAAAAATTGCAAATTAGTGAGCAAATTTAATGAATTTTCCTGAGTGTTGCACAAAGTTTAGAAATTTTATTTTCATGTTTTTTGGTGTAGAATGAACTATGTTTTTATAAAAAATTATCGAAAATAAATTAGAATAAAAAAAATGCATATATTGCGAAAAATTCACTGTGCCAATACTTCTGTTCGGCACTGTATAATGTAAAATGTTGCAAGTTTCAAGTTTTGATTTTTGTGAATTTCTTTGTGATTTTTTTTTTTTTGGCAAATTCCATGACCTTGTTAACCGAAACCCAGTAAATAATATTTTTGAGATCTTCAAATTCCATTGTAAATAGTTGGTGAAATCGTTGTATTTAAATTTTTTCTAAGTGTACATTTTTACACACACACACACACACATTAATTCATATACTAATTGTGCTTGCGCCGCTGACATAGTAAAGATTTACATACATAAAATTAGTACAAAAATTCATAAGGTTGAGTAATTCGTCATCCTACGTCACTTTTTGATGTTTGCGTCCAAAACTGTCAATTAAGATTTAACCACAGTGTATTTTTCTGCTATTTCAATTGTCATAGCGAAAATTTTATTGCTATGATGCTAAGAGTATGTACACTAGTGTGGATCGGTCCCCATACAAAAAAAAAGTTTTTCCAGTCCACCCCTAGGATTAAAGATATTTTGAAGGCGATCGCAAAAAATTTTTTTTTTTTTTTGCCACGCCCCCCCTATGGGCCATTTACTTTTTTTGACACTACGTCGCCATTTTAAGTCCGATTTTAATGACCCGTACACCGTTATTCATGGCTTGCCACAATTCTTACCTTAATCATTTTTTACTCCGAGTTCAAATTCTAGTAGTGACTGTCGGTATCTCGTTTCACATCATACCTAAATTCCAATTTTTTTTAGTCTGTCGAAAAGGCCTTTAAATTCTGTGAAACTTTTTCTAAAAAATGATTAAGGTAATAATTGTGGCGGCTTCCAAGCCATGAACAACGGTGTACGGCTCATTAAAATCGGACTTAAAATGGCGACGTAGTGTCAAAAAAAGTAAATAGCCCATCGGGGGGGGGGCGTGGAAAAAAAAAATAAATTTTTTTTGCGATCGCCTTCAAAATATCTTTAATCCTAGGGGTGGACTGGAAAAAC